>NW_026267221.1:77374-78686 GCF_000697945.3 Frankliniella occidentalis
CGCTTCCTCTTCCGCGACGTCCCTGCCGCTGCCTCCACTGCACGCCGCAGCGCCGACAACCCCCTTTGTGATGTGATATCAGATTTCGCCCATAAAACAAAACATTATCCGATTACGATCCTTGAGCAAAAAAGAGAACATGTTAGTGCGTGCGGGCGCGCGCGCCTCTGTGTGTGTGTGTGTGTGTGTGTGTGTGTGTGTGTGTGTGTGTGTGAGAGAGAGAGAGAGAGAGAGAGAGAGAGAGAGAGAGAGAGAGAGCAAAAGAGAGAAGGGGGGAGACAGACAGAGAGGGAAAGAGATATGCAGGGGGAGGGGCACCTCGCCCGCTTGCGTCTCAGCAAGCACGTATTACTCCCACGTTGCACCACGCTAGACGCTAGAGCCACGTCGCTCGGTTGACGGCTCGGCTCTCCCTCCAGTATCGGCAGTGCCGACTTTCCCGCCGCCCCGTCTCTCCCCGGCCTGGCGCTCCGAGCTCAGCCACAGCCTCGACTCCCCCCCCCCTTCCACCTCTCCCCTCGCCCGGAGACAGCGTGCAAACTCAGTCATCCGTACTGGAGTCCCTGTGTGAGAAGGGTAACGCTGCGCTCGGTAAGCGCTTCAGGCTGTGGAAAGATTTAATAAGATTAATTTGTTTCCTCCTTCGAAAATAAATCCTTGGCAGACTTAAAGGCTGACTCCATCGACAAGTCGAGTGTTTACCGGTTAACACTTGGTTTATCAGTGCGATTGGAGTTCAAGTGGTGCTGCCGTGTAGCGCACCATAGCGTCGGCTCGAGAAGACGCGATGCAGGATCACGAAGGAGCTATTTTCATCTCTCTCTCTTTCTCTCCTGCTGCTCCTCACGTCATGAAAGCAAGATCGCACTGCTGGTCGCATGGGGAAGCCCCAGACAGACCAGGAGGGCTGCTGGCTGCCAGTACCCCCTCGAAGCCGAGCGGAGCTGCTGGCTGCCAATCTGACGTGTGGTGTAGCGTTCTGTTCCTCCTTCTGCTTTGGCTTTGCTTTCGAAGAAGAAAAAAACATTGTATCTAGCGGAAAAAATAAAACGGGCTCAAAGATGAATACCGGCAAAAAAAAGCGCAAAGCACATCTGCTATGGCGTAAAGCGTTCGCAAGAAGCGAGAGCGGAGTTGGGGACGGGGGGATGGGGAGGGGGAGGGGACTGCTTGGCAGTCTGGCCAGGCCTGCCGTTCTCGTTCTCTCTATCATAGCACGATACATAGTAAACATGTCACACAAAGTGAAGGAGGCGATCATCCAAGCGTGTCTCGTCTCCATTCGGACGAGATTATCAGGGGAGGCAAAACA
>NW_026267221.1:84431-85259 GCF_000697945.3 Frankliniella occidentalis
CCCCCCCCGAATGTATCCAACTCGATCAAGATTCCCTCGCATTTTGTGGCCACCGCCGTCGGAGCTCAATCTGTTGACATTCTCGGAAGCCCGACCACTCGTCCGCCCAAGTCCAGAACCTTATGAAGTATTCAGAGATGGTTCCAAGGAAACCTTCGGGAGAAGCCTCACTCGTCTTAAAAGAAGGTGGATGGGAAAGCGATTGGAATTGAGTGACTTTCTGTGAATCGGCGAAAGGTTGATTTTTCCAAGAGTTTTCATGGCCACAATGTGCGAAGATATCCACTCAATATACACACTCTCTGTCAACTCTCTACGAGGAAAAATTGTCGTTGATATTTTACCACGGAGTGGTAAGCGAGGGGGTCTTAAACAGAGAGTGTACACAAGATTGCCAAGAGTGCCTAATAATAATTGCTGGAGGCCTAATTGCACTTTTGGCCATAAAACGCCTGTAGCTAGGTAAACGCGCTTTTTTTACCTTGTGCGTGGGCAAAAGGCCTGGCTCTTGGATTCACTCATCGTAATATCGCCGAAGATTGCCGTAGATTGGCAGGCTTGGTGTACCAGATTGCCAGAGTTGAGACCGCCTTGGTGGTAAGGGGTGCGATTACAGGATTCCAACAAATAATCGAGGTTGGCGAGCCATGTGGCGCAGGCGATACCGAAGGTTCTGCAGACGGCAAGTCATCCCAGCACGCCACGGCGCCGTTTCTTCATCTTACGAAGCCGAGAAGGATCCGTGAAGTCTCTGCGGCGAGGGGTATCCGCCCCGCGGGCTGGCGGCAGTCGCCGCGCCCAGCAGGGGGCAGCACGCGGCGGGGGGCG
>NW_026267221.1:85309-86656 GCF_000697945.3 Frankliniella occidentalis
CGTTCGTCGCGCCGGGCCTTACCTGGCAACAGGCGGCCTCGTCGCGTTGCCTATCTGCCGGGCGTGGGCGCGTGCACGGGCGCGGGGCCCTATACGGCGCAAGGGACCAACAGCCGTAGGGATCACCTATAAAGTACGTCATACGCCCGGTTTTCCCAGATTCGTTGGCCATATTACAGCTCGGCGCCTGTGAGACTCGGTATAGGCCACCCCGCAGTACACGGATGCACTCCAGACAAGATGTTGCCTACCTGTCAGGCGCTCTGAGAGCATGCAGAGGCTGAACGCAGCAGTTTCGTAACGGCGAGTGACGGGCGTTCTTTCTCGATGATCTAACCGGCTTTAACCTGTCCTAACACCATTATAAGTACCGCAGTCATGGACAAATCTGGCGAGGGTAGAATCGAACACACTTCTACTTCTATTTCGTCACTTTCTACCGGCACGTCTGTTCGTTTTCTCTGAACCTATTGTATATTTCCAACGTTTGAATGGTCATTTAGGACAGTGATGGCATTCTTAAAAATGACCATAGTTACGGTTACAATTATTTTATTTATGTTTTAAGGCCGCTTCCGATGACGGCGTTGATGGCAGTTTTGGAAAATTGGCATCGGACGGACAGGGGTCTGTTTCTGACGGGAGGGGCTGCCCCGTGCGTGATGGTGTGAGTCTGGCCGTGGCCCTGGGGCCCCGGGCCCAGCACGTGGCCGCGTACGCACAGCAGCATGGCGGCGCCTAGCGCGGGGGCGCACGGCCCGGGGCCCGAGCCGCCTGGCCGCGTGGCGCCGCTCGCCACCCCGCCCCGCTCCTCCCCGCCCTGAGGCGGCAAGGTTGGCAGCACTTCAGGAAGCGGCGTGTAACACGCATGAGGTCGGGAGTAAATCAGAGGGCTGCGGAGGGCCGGGGGCGCCGGGGCGGGCGGGCGGCTATAGCTAAAGGGCGAGCGGCTCGAGACAATCGGTGACGCCCCGAGG
Source organism: Frankliniella occidentalis (assembly GCF_000697945.3). Taxonomy (NCBI): domain Eukaryota; kingdom Metazoa; phylum Arthropoda; class Insecta; order Thysanoptera; family Thripidae; genus Frankliniella; species Frankliniella occidentalis. Next base: position 86,287 of record NW_026267221.1, read on the forward strand.
ATACCGGACGGACACCACGTGCGCCGTCGCCGTCGGGGAAGAGAATTGGCGTTCGATTTTCGATCGCTGGGCTGAATGTTGTATGTCTTGGCGAGAGGCGCCCTTCCCTCCCGCTTTTTGACGTGTCCGTCTCTTTGACAGGTTTGACAAGGTCGCGGCGGAGGCCAGCCTCGCTCTATTCGCTTCCTACCCTATTCCCTCTTGCACTGCTACATCAGCCGTCCATCGTGGGGTCCGCCTGCCGTCCTGCGGCCATAGGCCTGTCCGATGCCTGTCCGATGCTGCTGGCCCGGGCTAGCAAGACCGGCAGAGTGCCCATTGCCCCCCCCCCCCCCCCGATACATAGTAAACATGTCACACAAAGTGAAGG
>NW_026267221.1:89047-92707 GCF_000697945.3 Frankliniella occidentalis
CGGGGCCCCCCTACGGCATTGCACCCAGCCCCATAAATTTGGTTCCAATCACAAGCGGAGAGGCGGCGTCCCCTTCCTTTCCTAGAAGCCCACCGCCGCCCTGTGAGATGGATACAGGGCACGGGCCGCACGGGCTCGACTGCTCCTCCGATGATGTCCGGTACAGTGTGATGCGCGCATCAACAGCGCGCTGTTGTGTGCAGGGGCTGTGTGCTGTGTATGTGTGTGTGTGTGTGGGGGGGGGGGGAGGGCGTGTGCTCTTGTGCTACGAGTACTGCACAATGACCCTCGCTAACACAACCATCACAAGCGGACACAGCACACGTCCCCGGCTCGCATGGGTAGCAGCGGCAGCAGGTGGAGCCCGCCCTGCGCGGAAGCCTCGCGAGCCCGCGTCTGTTTGAACAGATTCTTTATTCGGGTCTTATTTATAGACGTTTTAACTGGGGCGCCGTGCGATGAGTCGCGTAGCAACTGATAGGATAGGCTTGTACAAACGCCACACGTGCGTGAGTGAGTGTGTGATTTGGAGCGGTGGCAGACTGGCCTCGGTATAGGGCTCTCGAATTGCGCCATCCCGAGTGGACAGGACGGCACGAGCAGCCACCCAGGAGGCCGGAGATAAACCGACGACCAACATATTGCTAAAAAAATAAATGTTTGAAAAAATTGCGGTGGGAGTTGATCCACCGTGTTGCGAGCGCACCCAGGAGTACACCCACGAAGCGCACTGCGCGTAGGGCGCGTGGCGATGGTGCTGGGGTGCTGCGCTGCCCTGGGCACTCCGAGGTACACTGAGTACACTGCACGCGGACCGGGCCTAAGAATACCCGTGACTTCAGGCGACCCCCACGGTGCGGCCCTTCCCTCTCACTGTCCCGCCAACACCAAAGCCCTGCTCAGCTCAGCTGAGTGCGGCGTGGCGTGGCGTGGCGTGGCGTGGCGTGGCGTGGCGTGGCGTGGCGTGGCGTGGCGTGGCGTGGCGTGGCGTGGCGTGGCGTGGCGTGGCGTGGCCACTGGCCACTGGCCGCTAGCCGCGGCCCACCCCGTGCTTCTCCCTGCCCTCAGCCAGGATCCTGGCTGCCAAGTGAAATGCCCCGCGCACCCGCACGTTTTTACCGCGAATCTCGCCTGCTGCGGGGCCGGCAGAGCTCTGCCAGCAGACGGAGGAGTGGACGCGGGACGCGGGCGGGGTGACTTCCCCGTGACAATGCCCTCTCGCTCCCCCGTTGCGTCAAGATGACGTTAGCGGCCGACATACATGTTCGAGGAATCAAGCCTGCCACAAAGTCGCCACCTTTCCCCGCCCCCCTTCCCACTGCCATGCCCGACCTCTGCTAGCACCAGCACCCTGGGCCCGTTCCCATAGCTCGTGCCATTGCTCCTGCAAGAGGAGACATCCCTCTACTTGTCTCTCCGGACCCCAGTTCCAGCACTGTAATCTATGTGGCGACACGTGTGACCAAAATTTGGCGACACATTTATTTTGGCGACTTCCCTTTTTTGTCGCCAAACTTTGGTGACATCCGAGATGTGACCATAATTATGGAAACAGATATGTCGCCATGACAGTTCCAATTGAGAGCATAAAATCTGTCACCCTCGGTGTCACTTAATTTGGTGACGTTTTCGTCGCCTTAGCGGCAACACATACGTCACCAAATAAGGTGACACCGAGGGTGACAAATTTTCTGTTCTCAATTGGACCTATCACGGCGACATATCTGTTTCCTTAATTATGGTCACATCTCGGATGTCGCCAAAGTTTGGCGACAAAAAAGGGAAGTCGCCAAAAGGGGAATGTCGCCAAGTATGGTCACAAATTTGTTGCCATAGAGTTTACAGTGAGGTAGCGGGGTCCAAGGTAAGGGGTGCGGAGTGTGGGGTGTGGGGCCGTCCTCTACGCAGCAATACATGTATTGCTGCATGTATTGGTGCACCATCATTTGACCTGAGCTCGGATAGGTATGGAGGGGGGCATATTTCTTGACTACTTTCAGGTGGGTTGCATATGGCATACACAACCCCCAAGGCGGTTGGGGCCCCACCCGCTCGGCCATCACCCTCGTCCTCGCCTTGCATCCTCCGCCCGGCCGCGGGTCCCGCCCCGCCCCGCCCGGCCCGGCCCGCTGCACCGTATCGACTGTATCAATGGCCCTGCCCCCGGCCCGGCCCGGCCCGGCCCCTCCGCCCACCTCACGTGACTCGCCGCCGCCAGGGAGCGCCACCGCCGCGGCGGGCACACCTTCGTGGCCACGTTGGAACTTCCCTCCGCGGCGGTCGCGACACCACACGCCACACCGCGCGGCCCGGCCCCCCGGGCCCCGCCCCGCCGGGCACGGCTCGTGGCAGACAGCGTCGGCGAGGTGCTAGAGGCTTCGACGGCGGCGCGGTGCGAGACGGCGTGTAGAGACAGGATCCGGAGCAACAACGCACAGGAGCTCCATGGGTCTTTTCGAACATCTAAATAAATCCTGTTGTAACACCCGCATGGAAATAAGTATATCGAAATGACACTTTTATTGGACTTTTGTAAAAGGTATACATAAAGTATACTTTAAAGCATGGCAGATTGGGACTGCCGCCCTTTGATGGCACTTATTGCATACTTTAAGTATACTTTTTGAGCACTTTGGCCAGTCACATATTTGGGCAATAGTTTCCGTGCGGGGAGAAATTATATTTTTAAAGGAGTGGGAATGACCCGTATAAACGCTCCTCGAGACGCTCGAACGCAGGCGTTGAGGGACGCGGACCTGGCACTTCGCGGCACGGTAAAAAGAATGTCTTGAAATCCCAGGAAATTTCTGGGATTTCAAGGTTAGGTGGATAATTTCAAGATTGGCCCTTGAAATCCCAGACTCCGTCTTGAAACCCGTAGTCTCCAAGGGAAATCCTTGAAATTTTCGTCTGGGATTCAAGGATTTTCCTTGAAGTACCCAGATCGTGCCTCAAGGAAATCCCTTGAATACCAGCCAAAACTTCCAAGGATTTCCCTTGGAAGCTACGGGTTTCAAGACAGAGTCGGGGATTTCAAGGGCCAATCTTGAAATTATCCACCCGACCTTGAAATCCAAGACATTTCCTCGGATTTCAAGACATTCTTTTTACCGTGGGGGGTTGGTGGAGGTACGCTAGAGGTCTTACTTGAAGCTCAGTCAGTAAACAACCTGCGGTTGTTTTGGTCTGGTCAGCGCCACGCCGTCGACGCGGCCGGCGGCTTGGATCAGGAATCAGATCCAACACTTGCCCCGCTCCCGCTCCCACAGCCATGCGCGCAATATGCCTTGTGGCAATCTTGTGATTTAATATGGGAGCGTGACCACATAGTGGCCATGCCGCATTGAACGTGTTGAGAAGGGTGTGACCTCAACACGTGCACGTCGCATGCAAAGAGGTGTTAGAGGTGGTAGGCCAGGGGTGAAATAAAACCCTAAGATTGGATGTCGAGTTAGAAAACAGAGCACTGCCGCCATTGCTCAGGCACGGCACCCGCTGGAAACTAATTTGCAACGAAGCGCACAATAAAACATGAACTGTCACTAACGAGGTACTTAAATGATACGATGCTCGTGCTGGTCTTTTGACCAGGCTTTAAGTTTCGGCACGTGGCCGCCTGGCTATAAAATTATGTTTGTTTTCTGTCTTGTTGACCCCCCC
>NW_026267221.1:94847-105680 GCF_000697945.3 Frankliniella occidentalis
TCAGAATGCACGCTGCCATGGGCAAGAACATTCCCGTATTATTTGCGAACATTTGCAACAAGCGTAAATAGCGGGCCCACCCCACCCCACCCCACCCCCAGGCTGGGCCACCATCGCGGGCCAGGCGGACCTCCCCATCGCGGTGCGCCACGCCACGCCCCCTCCCGCGGGGTCGGGCTTGCGCCGCGTGGCGCCTCGTGGCGCTCCCCTTCCCGTCCCGCGGCAGGAGGTGGCCCGGCCAGCAGCATAGCGGGCATAGCAGGGGGCGACTTCCTCCGTCGACGTGCTCTCCTGGTACCGTTCTTTTCAATTCCGAGGGAAATCCGAGAAAAAGTGCCCCTCAAATACTCCTGTACACCTGTACTCCACCTATTTAGAATGAATAAATGCGCGCTCCGCGCGCTTTGAATCTTGAATGAATCTTGAATCTGTTTTTCCACAATTTGACGAAAGTAGGCGCGGCAAGTTACGGTGGCTACTTCCCCCCTGCAAAATCATTTTTCATTCCACTCCCATCCTATGGTGGGGAAAGGGAAATGGAGAAAGGGGGTGGGTGACGGCCTGAATGAGGGGCTAGGGTTGTCCGTTACCGTTCCCAATTCCATACCAGCCCCCCTTCCCTACCTCCCTCCGCCCCACGGAGATCGACAGGCTGGGCGCAAGAGACTAGCCCCCTCCCTTTTGCCTAACCCACCGATCTCTCATCTCAGCAGAGCCGCTGTCACGATAATACGAGTTAACTGGAAACCGACTTATTAAGCGGTCGCTTAGACCGACTATAGCTTTTCCTCTCGTCACTGCTGGGTGCTTTAATATTTTAGAAACGGAAAGTGGTTTTCCGAAGGATCCCGGTTCCGGTAGTCAGATAACCAATGACTGGGCTGCTCTTCCCATCTTTCATTCATTTTGTTTCCTCATTGTGTTGAAAAATAATGGCCAAACATCAAGAAATTGTTTCCTTCAACTAAAACTATTGGAGTGGTGGTCTTGAAAAGATGTTTTTGTTAACAAGTCATTTATTTTGATACAGAACAAAAGATTAGCATAGACTTATGTCAGGTTTTGTTATCATTTACACATAATAAAAGGACACACAAAATTTTAACGAACAATCTTTTGTAATGCAATGCAATGCAATGCAATACAGTACAATACACTGCAACTTGCTGCATTAACTTACGTACACACACAAATCATAAGAAACATTCATCTTTGGTAATATTGCATTCCACATAAGCATTGGAGGTGCATCTATTTACATTGATTTAAAATGGAAAATACAAGCATGAGCAAATGATGACCAATGTATGACACAAAACAATCCAGACCATCCATGAGTAAAAATCATAACTTGACTACACTAGGCCTTGAGACAGAGATGAGGGGCCCCTTTGTGTTCCTCAAATTTCCAACTCTGATATGATCTCAAATGAGATTGTCGACAGTACAGTAAGAAAATCTAATATAGTTTGGAGTTCTTTTGAACAAACATAAAATATTGTAAGTCCTCACTTTGAAAAACTTCCATCTCATTTTGGACAAGGAAGTAGAGATCAAACAAAAACAAAATGTCTGTTAAATTATAAAATAGAATTAGACATGCATTTTTCACACACAGAAACAAGATTGAACTGCCTCTGAGTGTTATATTTTCTTCTAAAATGTTACACAATGGAATGGATGTGTCTGGTGGGTATGTAAATAAATAGCTACAGGAATGAAATAAATATCACAGAGAAAAATGACAATAGTGCATTAGCATCATGAAAAACACGACCAAAAAGCACATAGTTATCATGGATAAACTCATGAAATGATTCTAGAGCACAATATTAGGGTATATATAAAAAAAAAATTATACAGACATAGGCCTAAACCAGCATTGATCACAATAGCGCAAAAAATAAAACAAAACAAGAAATTACATCCAGAAATAAATAAACATTTTTGATTGGATTAAAATATTTTAGCAAGAAAAAGATGAATTTGACAATTCAATTTACTCATAACAATGAGCAAAATCCCAGATGCCATTACAAAGCACTAGCCAGACCCTAAAGAATGAAACTCTTTGCTTCACCACACTTGCTCTTGCTGTAACTCCCTCAAGAGGTAAAGCTTTTATTTCTAACACTCATTTCCATATTTAAGAAATTCATTAGATAGATTATCATTTTTGTTTGGTGGCTGGTCCCTTACACGATAGAACACATCAACACACACATGAAGAATAGATAGATATTTTTAAAACTCCTGTCCCAAAGGAAAACTTCAGTTAGAGAATTTTCAATTACGTAAAAGCAATGGCTAAATAGCATATAAGGCTAAATTGGTCTTAGTCAAGATGCATAACACTGTTTAGAACCATCATGCAGACCTCAACATAAGAAACTCAAAGTAAGTATCAGATTTGAAATTGGAATTTAACTTTGCACAAGACAAAACTTCTCAAAAGAAAAGGAAAGGAAACTAAAAATAAAGCTCAAATTTGTGAACATGGACATCACAACAATGCAGATTTAAAGTGCAATGAAGTTATCAGAAGGATGAAATTATTGGTACCCTAAATCAGTACCAAATAAAACTGTCAAAGACATATTACATTTTACAAGCACACACAGAAGATTGACATTGCAGAACCAATGGTTCATGTCATAAAATATTTATTGGTAATACTGGCTATTTAGTGAACACATGTGTCATGAGACCAAGATACTAATGACTGATTAGATTATGATTACTGTTTCCTACTCCATTTTACTTTTTGCTATACCTAGCTTGCAAAACTGACATTAAAATTCTTTGGCACATTTCTTTCCCACAACATCATTTCTCCCGCAGTCTCAGCAAGATAAAGGAAACAATATTGACCTATAAAATGAAAGAAAAAAGGCAACAGAAAAATAAACAAAACAGAATAAATGCTTTAAGGTAGATTAAGTCTCATAAAAGACGTGGCATAAGGCATACATTTCTTTGACTCTTTGGCTCCAAATAATGGTTTTGGAACCATGTGATTGGCCTTGGCTGCTACCCTACCTCAACCTTAAGAGGCAAAATCCACCTTCACAGCTTCCCAGATAATACATAACCGGTAAGAGGCTTTTTTGCTGTAGGCTGTAGGTGCCTTGCACATTCAACTCTTTCCTAAACCCAGTAACAAAATAAATTGAAATTGAAATAACAATCAATTAACAAATAAGCTGACGGTAAAACTAAACACATGATCACAGAAGAAAAGAATTGTTTCAAACATGCAACAAAAATGATAGTTTGACAATTCATTACAAGAACAAGTAAAATATCTAACATGACATAGTGCAACTTCATGAGCAAATGTTAGCAAGAAATCATAGCAGCTACTTCACAGGATTAGTTGTATCACAGGTCAGGTTAATGATGAGTTAAGGTTACAGAGTAGAAATACGTGAACAATAATATTAGGTTGGAGGTCCACTCATAGGCCACTGCTTGCTTTGCTTATGACAGTCAAAAGAAATTACATACTTCCAGATCTTATAAGACTTATTGGAAAAGTCAACTGAAACTTTCTTCCACTACTCCAACTTTGTTTTTGGAAAAATATCAGGTTTTAATTAAGGCAATTATAAGAAATATTCCACTCTGCACAGTAAATGAATGGATTCTGACGGAATTATTTAGACGGTCTCAATTGCTTACAGTAAGTAGGAATGATTCTTCTATTCAAGTTGATTATTTACATGAGACAATAATAATACTACGTCACTTTGAGAATATATTTAAAGGATGTCTAGAAATTGTACAATGTTAAACACGTTTAGTCTCGCATGGGCACATGTTGGCGATGCTTTGCTGGTAAACACCACCACTGTAAATTTCTCTTGGACTCAAGGTGTTAAAACAAACCCAGAAATCAAGTGAACAGATAAATCTAAACACTGCAATTCAGGATCAAACTGACCCAAGAATAAAATGGACATAATTACTAGAATCACACAGTTTGAGGTCATAGCTTTTCGGTCCATGTGACACATTTTGATTTTTAAGGTGAGCACAGATACTTGCCAAGATAGAGTAAATTAATCAGTCACTACACTTTGACTCATTACCAGCATGAGCTTAGAGGCATGATATTAATAATACAGGACAGAAATCCAGGATAAAGTAACTCAGCATTGTAACTTGCTTAAAATTCATGTTGTGCAAAAATTTGGCAAATTAAACCTTAGCACCAGGGGTAAAGTAACATTCCATTCTACCTGAAATAATAAGAGTGACATCACAAAAAACTTTTTAAAAGAAAACACGAAAGTAAAGAGATATTCAGTATCTATTCTTCATCGGACTCATCATCGGATGAAGTTTCTGGCATACTACTGAACCAATTGTCTCTTGCCCCAACACCATGCAGTGGTACTGGCCTGTAATCAGAAGTAAAAAACAGTTCACAGCTTCTAATCACCAAGGGAGTCCCAGATATTTTATTAGATACATTATCTGTATGCAACATCAGTGAAATCCAAAATGTTACCTGTGACGAGTAGGCAGAGTTAGACTTGTTCGATAGTATCCATTCCCATTCTCTTCACTTGTGTCAGTAGGCTTGCGATGCAAAGTCATTGTAATCTCTGGCTCAGGATCCTCTGCATCTAGGTAATAGTTAGAACTGTGTGTGCTCTTGCAGTTTTCACATTCACTGCGGTAGTCGTCATTATCATCAAGTCCACCTTGGGCCAACGATAAATTACTGTTTTGTGGTAGAGAAGGGTCATTGACTGGTAAACTCATGATGCTGCTATGGCAGCTTCCTGGACAAGTGCATCGAGGGCTGGCAGCCTTAGGACATGTGCATCTTGGTGGAGAGGCAGCAACTAGCGCTGCAACTACGGCGGCGTTAGGTGAGGCACTTGCAATCGCCTTATTATGCTGAGGTTCCACTTGTGGTATTACAGGAGGCGGAACAGTTATGGTCGTAGACATAGACATAGCACAAGCAGGTGATGAAGTTCCATCACTTAGTAATGACTGAGATGGGGTTATCTTAGGTGTTGGAGTGGCAACTGGAACAGGATTTCTCCTAGGAGTGAAAAAAAAAGTCTTGTTAAAATTTGTAATTGATTTCAAGTTCATACTGACAATACATCAGATAAACACTACGGTACTCTACCTGAGTGTACCCATTCCATTACTGCTCATCCCAAGATGTTTGCCTCTTCGTAGTGTTGCAATGTGAAGATGTGGAACATCCACTGGTGCTGGGTGAAATGCATCTTCATAGACACCAGTTCCAGATTTTGGAACATTAGTTAAATGAGGAATAACAGATTTTGAAGATATTCCTTTTCTCTCCTTTTGGTCCAAATCTTGACCAGGCATTTCTAATACAGGCCCTGGAGCCAGGTGTTGACGTCCATATGAATGAGAAAGATGCGTTTGCCCACCACCATGAACTTGATGATGAATACCATGAGAATGATGAGGAGGTAAGGAATGAGAATTCTCAGGAAGGGGTGTAGAAGGTAATCTTCTATCCTCTCCTCTGATGGGGTCATCTTGCCTCCATAGGTTTTCCCGATGACTTAAATCTCTGTGAGCAAACTCATGTCTATGATGAGTTTCAGGTCTTAGGCCCGAGCGGTCATCCACATGAACATGACTGAGGTGTTGAGTATTTTCTTTTCTATGAATTATATCTGGACGGTGATTTCCATCACTTCGTAAAAATTCAGCATGATGAATTACTTCCGTTCGAGAAGTATTTTCAGCCCCATGAACATTATCGAATCTGAGGTTTGCCTCAATTCTATGACTAGTATCAGGTCGATGACCAGCATCAGACCGCTGATTAGGTTCTGAAGAATGAACAGTTTCAGAGCCATGGACTCCATCAGATCGATGACCAGCATCAGACCTGTGAGGAGCTTCTGTCCACTGAAAAGTATCAGGCCGATGATTTATGTCTGCCCTACGAACTCCCTCTGGTCGATGGCTTGAGTCAGGTCTAGGAGTCATATCACTGCGCCTTAGAGTGCTAGACCTTGAAGATGAATCTGTCCCTTGTCGCACATGTGTGATATCAGAATGAAGTAATTCAGGCCTAGCAATTGGTGGAGCTGTGACAGTTGCCGTGACAGAGACAGTACCAGTAGCAACTGAGACACATGAAGTATTAGGTGGATTTTCATCACTAGAAAAGAGAGAATAAAAAGTTAGAGAATTTAAGTTTCATTGAAAAAAAGAACAACATTAACATGACCTTTTAGTTATTTAACAAATTAGAACAACCAACCACCCAACTCAAAACTTTGAAAGACAACTTACAAACGTTCTGGTTGTAATGTAAAACTTGCACTTGTGGCAAGATTTATTGGTATTGTTCGATGAGTTGTGGTTCCCAATAAATTTCCTGTTGCATAGGTGTTATAGTTTACTCCTAAGAGCGCATCTCGACTGAAAATTTAACGTTAAGACCCACAATGAGCTGTACCATTTCAGTAATAAGCTAGAAAGTTCCAGAGTAGCCAAAAAAACTAAAACTAACCCAAAATTTGAAGGATTTGTATGCAAGTTACCACCTGCCATGGCTGCTGCCAAAGCTTCAGCTCGAGTGGCAGCAACTGCTTCTTCATAAGGAGGAGGAGCCTCCCCACGTGGAAAATAGTTACCAGGCGGCTTCCACAGAGGATAATGGGGAAAATGGGCAGCTGGTTCTTCATATCTTTCCATGGCTCCAGGCAAATATCCCAAGGAACCCGTAATATAGCCAATACTGCCCAAACTACGCTCATCTTCACTTAACTGCCTATTTTGACGACCAGCTGTAAAGTCAAAGCACATTGTCCAACAGTTAGACAAGTCAAATGTTATTTATTACCAAGCCAATTTGAATAACTTACAGCGAATTTTTCTTTGGCGTAAGCGATGAACAAGAAAGAAGAGAAGAGAAAATGACAAAACAGCTGTGATGACAGATGCTATGAGGCGAAGACCAAAATCCCCCTCTAAGCCAATAACATCATTTTTACCAGGTGACAGGTCATCAAGACAAACAAAATCACAGCAACGAGCACCTTTTCTAAAAGTTGAGCAATTCTGTTTTTGTTTTTTGGAAGAAAAAAAAGAAGAGAACACGTAGGATAAATATCCAAGAACCAAGAAAGATGACAACCACTTGAGGTAGGATTTCACAACATACCTGAGGTTGGTGGCACATTACATCCTGACAGTTTTTTGGCACTCCGTTTTCACAAACACATTGGTGACATTCACCTGGACCAGCCATATACATAAGGCCATGCTTAACATGGAGCCCGTTAATATCTCGGCACTCCGCAAGAGACATTTTACTTGGACTCTACAAAAAAACATAAAGTTAAAGAAAGCTAGAAAGACATTTTGCAAATGACTTTAATAAATACCAAACATTTTGTTAATTGATATTATGATTTTTGTAGGCAACTCAATTAAAATCACAAGTGAAGAATGTGATTGAGCAGTAGTGCACAAAGGTCAATTTAATAATAATAAAACGCGATTTAAGAAAAGAACTCTAAAAATAACCCACTGCTAAAATTTATTACCTTCCGATCAATCTTTTCAAAAAACCTAAGTTGTCATTCTTCGCCCATCAGCTCCACAACGCAGGGTCCGTCTGGTTGCTGTTTGTTTGTGAATTAGCAGACTCGAAGCAGACGACGCTTGCACCCTTCAGAGCCCCCGTAACAATGGCGCGGGTTAGAAGATACATCTTTCAGAAATATACATTAAAAGGCAGTAATGCTTGCTGAATTTATCGATTATATTAGGCAGAAAAAAGAAGTACAGCGTTTAAAGGAGTTCCGAAATGAAATTAAAATGGTTTTTCTAATCAGGCCACAATGAACGGGTTGAAACATGAAAGCGTAACATCGGATAGCTCTATCACTTCAATAATAGCATGGTGACGACGATCAGTCTTGAATTGAAATAAAAACCCTTCTCACAGCCGCTTACAATTTTAACCTGCGAGAGAACGAGGATTTCAAACCATGGCCAAGTGTTTAGAATAAAAGAACACGGACTAGATAGGGTTGATTTGACTTCTGACAGAGGGTTGACAGGGGTTGACAGTGACAGGAGCAAGGGATGGGATATGTTCCTGGCACTCAACTCTATTTTACGAACACATTTTGACCACAACGACCATAACAAACACAAGTTTGCCACACTATCCGAAATATTTGAAAGAAATGAATGACAGCATTGTTTCCGCCCTGAATACTGTTACTAATTTTAAATACATTTTGCATTTTCGGTAATAACATAACATCTCTGTTCTTGTGAAGGATGGACGCATCCATGTCTGCATCTGCATGTTGTGATGTTGTCATGGTAGATGGAAGGCGGTTTAGGATCTAGGATCTGCTAGGATCTGTCAAAGCACATAGTAGGAACAAAAATATGTTCAGAGTTTTGACCTTACATTTCAGCAGTTGAACTAAAATTTTGGCTTGTTATTGCAAGCCAACGTCATGATTTTCCATCAATAGATTTTTCGCCTCAACTTCAGGTTAGGTCAATAGATAATGTACTTCAAAACTACAAAATTTGAAACAGCTTTGACATTGAAGCATTGTCCCTTTACATGTCTGCTTTTGAGTTCGCGATGATTCACAAGTTTTAATTACTGAGATTTTTCTTTCATTTTCCAGCCTATTCCACGATGGGTGCAGATCCCATTGTCTTGAGTTTTTATGATTCTATCATAAGGCAGTCTGACGTTGACATCTTAGAAGGTCCTCATTGGTTGACAGATAATTTAATAGGGTTTTACTTCGAATATCTATCAAATGTAGCATACAAAGATGAAGCAAGGCTTCTTTTTATTGGTCCAGAAGTAACTCAGTGTTTAAAGGTATACTTGAATTTTATTACTTGAAATTACGGAGTTGAATACAATATGCACAATCCCTGAATGCATGTGCTATTCTTTTACCTCAGGTGAGCCGCTGCCAAGAACTTGGTGTCTTTTTAGACCCATTACAGGTTGAGAAAAGAACATTTGTATTTTTACCTGTTAATGACTGTACTCAAGTAGAATCCCCTGGAGGCTCACATTGGAGTCTATTAGTCTTCTGCAAGAATGAAGATTCATTCTTCCACTTTGACTCTTCATCTGGATCTAATTATGGACAAGCAAAACAGCTAGCATCAAAACTTTCCAAATTCTTGTCAGCTTCTGAAGCAGGAGTTTTTGTTCAGGCTGACACACTTCAGCAAAAAAATGGTTATGACTGTGGCATACATGTTCTGTGCAATGTAGACCTAATAGCTGAATATTGTGCAAACCACAACCGTGTTGAAGGTTGTGGACTTGTTAAACAGTCAGAAGTTTTGAATAAAAGAATAGAAGTTCTCAATCTTATATTCCATTTAAAAGAAGAGATGGTAAGTTGATGATCCATGTAGCTGTAGCTTATCTCAGTTGCTGCAAATAAAAAAAATATCGCAATTTCAGGAAAATGAATCTGGGAAATCTAAGAACAATCCACGACCTACATCGTCAAAAAAAACATCTAGTGCTGCTGGGTCATCGAAGTAAAAGAAGAGTTCTCCAAACAATTTGTCTTAAAAATATATTGATTCTGTAGGTTATAGATATATTTTTGGCATGGTGAAAATTTTTCAAACCTTAAGATATGTGATATTCATGAATTGTGTTAAAGCATTAGACATTTTACGACATGTGCAACAGGACAAAGTTATGTATTTATAAAATTAATCAACCTATGAAATCAGTGAATTTCTGAAATTCAATCAATTTATTTGTCCATTTGTTTGTCATGTTTAGAGAGAGAAAAAAAAATCTGCCAAGTGCCCAAAAATGCCACAACTTTACTGCATTTAGCATGTATAAATTCTCTATCTCCTAAATTTTGTCTTCCATGCATATGAAAGTGACTCCTTCAGATAATCAATGTTTCCTCATAAATGTCTTACTTCGTATCAGAAACTTTCTTGTAATCAAAAGCTTACTCACACAATGGTATGTAAAAAAGATAGGGGTTTTCTGTTTGGTGTAGAGATGCTGCATGGAATACTGTACACAATATTGTGATATTCAAAACAAAACAAAAACAAACAAAAATACGTACACAGATCATATTTTTATCATAAAAATAGTAAAGTTGTCCTCAAATATCACGTTTAGAGCTTAAAGATCTAATATTTATTAAACACGAGTAGTTGCTCGTTTGTAGTTTATCAGTCGTCAAGACAAGAATGGTGACATTATGATAATTTTTTTGTAACTAAGGTTGCAGATGACACTTTCTTAATTTTTTAAAACTATTACATTAATTGTCATGAAATTTTGCTTTGAATATCAGAACATTTAGGAGGGCAATTGACCTCAAATGGTAGCAAGAATGTCATGTAACTAACAATGCTAGTCTAAACCATGAATCATTATTATAGTAGCATTTAACATCACCATATCGTGTCATGGTCATCATCTTCATCATCACCGCACTACCATTTTCATCATCATATGTATGAAAGACTGTTGTCCCTGATCTAATCTACCGTGACAGAATAAAAGTTTCAATAACATTAATATTTTTGAGAACTCATTTGCTTTTAGTTCTACCAGGATACTTGTTCTACACAGCCAGTGGCAGCGCCAACGGGTAGTCAGTCACGTGATTTTTCGTCGTCTACTAGTTATTTGAATAATTTACAACTACAATTACTTCAGTTAGAATAAAACGGTCACTGTATTTGTTCAATACATTTAATTAGCTACTGAAAATGAAATTACATCTCAAGATCAACACATGACAGGACAGGTAATTTGAGAATTGTATTGGGGTG
>NW_026267221.1:105730-116808 GCF_000697945.3 Frankliniella occidentalis
GGGGGAGCCGTGCCGTGTGTGACCGCCGTTATGTGGTAGTGGTAGTAGTTGTTTTCGTTTACATTCAAGAAGATCAGGCGAGTTATTTGGGCAGGTGGATTTGAGTAATACCATGATAAATACGCCTTTTTGAATGACGAATAAATGTAAATTGACGTGGTCGTTGAAGTGTTCGACCTAACAATCGACCGGCATGGGTATAACGAAACTATGTTATAGTGTTATGATGACGCGCACAGACTGTGTTGGGTTATGGGTGTAGCTAGGCCCTTGGGTGCCGCTATGCCCTATCGCTATCTAGCGTCGACTCTTCACTGCGATGGAAGGATTAATGCTGTGGCTGGTGTCCATCGCAGTGGCTGTGTGCCTGATGTGTGCTTTATGGGCATGCCTTTGGGGTTGTCGGAAAACGGAACCCAAGTAGGTACCACCGTGTCATGTTTGAAACTTTTCTTATTATTTCAGCCAAACGGTTGTGTGATGATCCTATCATTGCTTTAGTTATCAAATTGTCACAATCTAGTTAAATTTGGTAGAGGTTTATAATTAATGCCTGTTTCTCTCTTTTGCAATGCTGTGCCAGAAATGAACTCTTAGGGCTTGCTGGTATGGTGAAGCTTACCAATCCTGATGAAGCTTACAGTCAGAATGGTCAATGGGCAGCAACAAATTCGAATTCTACTCCTGCTGCATCAGATAGCCAGTCGAACAAACGGTGCTGCCTCTAACTTTTGCAGTTGCTTAAAATTATTTCAGCTGTCCAATGTTAATTAATTTTCCTATTCTTTCACAGATGTTCTACGTCAGCCAACCGCAGTCTCCCAGACCTCCCTGTGGATGTAATACATCGTCGACATCCAGATGGAAGTGTTATCTGGGAGAATCAGGAGACTGGAGGAGATACCGGCTCAGAACTCTATGCCACTGTTGAGGAAAATTCAAGACCAGGTATTACATCTGCAGACTCTTTTTTGACATTAGTGTGAATTTTGAATACCTTTTAGTTTTTTAAACACCATGTAATTTTGCAATCCCTTACATCATTTGCAGGTGCACAAATTCGTGTGAAAAAGATTGTACCTCGAGAATTGTCATCAGAAAGTAAGGAAGAAAGCGAAAGCACTCGGGAAGGTGCATCCCCAAATTGCCAACCAAATGTGATAGATGATGATGGATTTCCTACTTATGCAAGATTGCGTAAAGAACATCCTTATGACAAACTGAAAAAATGTAATTGTTAACAATACACCATTAATTTATTGCTTATTTTATACCTAACATTGTACTACAATTTTGGCCCCCTTTTAAAATGTCCAGGTGAGCATCCATATGCCCAGGTACGTCCACCAAGTTCTAGAGAGCCAGATGCAGAGCAGACAGTAACAGAGAGGTAGATATCTATCACCCAAATTATGCTGCCCGTCAATAAATTATTCTTCTTTTACCTAAAATTGACCATTATGTTGTAGGACTGATGGGTCTGATCCAGTCCCACCACCAAGAGCAAGAAAGTCTTTGTCACATGGGTCACTTACTCCACCTCAAGCTGCTGTGTCTTCTGGGGTGAATGGTTCAGATGCTGAATCCCCACGTTCACTTCATTCGGGGCAAATGCAGTGTTCTCCTCAGGGGTCAACGTCTGACATAGGTGCTGCTGTGGCTATTTCTGGTCGAATCTCTGCAAGTCAAGATTTGCCCTACATGACCCCTCCTATAACGTCAACTCAAACTCAAACTGTTCAGCACTTTAGTGGAGATTCCCAAGATTCAAGCAGTAAGACAATTTTAACTAGATTATTTGTTCTTTAAGTTATTGTAATTGCTACATTCTCAGATGAGCCTGTGTTGATTATCTTTTTATAATAATTATAGAAGGCTACACAAGTATCAGCGTACGGGAGCCCTTAGCAAATATTCGTAGACAAAGACCTCATGATTCACATTATGCAACAGTTTCAGATGATAGTGGTGAGTTGATTGTTTAAATTTACCAGGACTGTCAGATCTTGGTAATATACCAATTTTCACTAATTTGAGGATATTTTTATTTTTTTTGCCCATATAATAGATGAGATGTATGCAGCGATTGAAGATCCAAGTCAAGTTTACACCAGTGGAAGTGAGACATATGCCCAGATTCAACCACTGGCTCTTGCATCTCTGCCTATCATTCCCGTTCAGTCTCATACCCCAGAAGTTGTTGAGTGTGAGATAGTTACAAGTACTGCAACGCAGACGGTTCAAAGTGGACTGACAACTGCATCCCAACAAGGTTTTATAGCACCCCAGCCACCAAGTGTTGATAGCTTAAAACATGTGGCTCAGGCTCATTCACGGCAAGGTAGGTGTAAATATCTAAATCATTACCAATATGTATAGCAAGTACTGTCTACATTCTCCAAATTTGCTGTACCTTTGAAAGCTTGTTTGCAAGTTGTTTACCAGTCTAAATTTCATTTAGCCCCTGATATTTCTGCAGCCTCATCATCTAGTGCTACTAGTTCTGTAGCTAATTTGGGTTCTCCTAAACCTGAGAAAAGACCAGCAAACTCACCACTTCCCCCACCTCCTGCAAATTTAGCAAGTCCTGAAGGTGGTTGTAGTCTGGAGGATATGTATGCTAAGGTAATCAGTAGTTGCCTTTATTTAAAGCTTACCTACATTTATTTATTACAAATTTTAAACCCAATTCATAGTGCCTTTCACATAATTAAATTATTTTATCACAGGTTGTTAAAAAGAAGAGAGGCAGCTCTGAAGAAACGGACTCTAGGTCTCAGGAGACTGACAGTCCTAGGAGTCAACCTTCCTCCCCACAGCGACGCTTCTCCACTCCCCTTCCTTCTGATGTACCGAGCAATGATCCTGGCTATGAAACTGTAAGTGCTACTGAAGCAGTAGTTCAAGAAAATTTGCAACAGGTTCATCCAGGTTACGAAACTGTTAGAAAAGGTGCATCTTCAGACTTGGATCCAAACTACGAAGAGCTGCAAGTTGAAGGAATGGAGCCTGGTTATGCTCACATTCGGTCACATGGTAAATCTAAGGAACCAAAATATGCAAGACTTTCACAGGATCAATCCTCAAGAAAACAGGAATCAGCCATAGAACCGGACTATGCCAGTATATCAAGAGGCATTAAGGTTTCTAGTGAACATAAATCCAAGAAAAGGGAAGACGCAGATGACCCAGGCTATGAACAGGTTCGTCTTCAGAAGGAAATTTTGTCTGGTGAAGACAGTGACCATGAAAACCCAGGATATGAACGAGTCCATGCACGGAATGCCGAATTAAAAAAAGCTGCTGCTCTTGATAATGACCCTGGCTATGAACAGGTTAGGCTAGCCGGTGACAGTCGTAATCATGTGATACCTGATGAGGACTATGAAGGTGTCACGTTGAGTCAGGTGGATCCTAACTATGAAACAGTTCACAATGAGGAGCCCAACTATGAAAGTGTTCAATATTGCAATAACTCCACCACAAGAGGAGATAGCTCTGGAAATAAATTTGCAAACAGAGACGAGGCATTAAATCCCTTACTCGGGAGTAATGAGAGCTAAACTTGTGCTTAGATATTATTTAGAAGTTTGTATGGAATATTGCATAGCATTTAAGATGTTCTGTGCATTTGACAAAGCAGCAGCAGCTTTCCTTGAAATTTGCCTCAAGTACTAAAGAAATTATCCTGTGATTAATAATTTTACTGAGAATAATTCCATGTTCAGTATTAATTCCAGTACTACTTAAGTATCTTTTACATATGGAAAAGTTTATGCTGAATTATGTATGTCCTTAAAAGCTCCAAGTTTTACTGTATAGCAGAAGCCATGAGTTAATTGTTACCGTACCATTATTTACCAATTTGCATATAACTTATGGATGAGATTGACTATCTTGCAGCAATCAATCCAATTCTCTTTGTGAGGAAATCTTTGCAACGATTATGCATCCTTGGAATTCCAACGATTTTCATTAGTAATTCATTGTTGTACATGTTCTATTAAGAGTAGTAAGACTTGAGAGAGTGTGAGAGACTAAAGTTTTTCTAACTTTTAAAATGTTATAGATTGTAAATGCTAAATGAGCTAAGCTAAAATTCAATATTTGACAGGCAGGAAGGGGACTTAGGTTGTAGTTCTGAGAGGATTGTGCAATTCTAGGAATCGTTGAGATTGACTGAGCACTCTCTGCATGTAGATGACTTTTCACTTCATTCCTTAGTTCTCCCTCTGCAAGCACACAATTATGTTGGAAACTTTTTCAGGTGGTGTAAGAAAACTTAGGTCAACAAGTTACTAGTCATCTACTTGAAGAGGGCATTTTAAGATACAACATATCTTTTAACATATTTTTATTTCTGTTGATAATATTAATATTGATTACATATTTTACAGTACAAAATTAAGATTTATTATGTAATGTTTGTAGATATTAATATTCCTTGCCAGTACGGCAATCTAATTTATAAAATAAAATATAAAGCACAAGCTACAAAAAATAATTACATTGCAACTTTCAACTTTTCGCAATTAAACCTTCATCTATTAGTTCCTGATAAATCAATTGACCTTTGTCTTCATTACAGAACAGGTCAATAGTAAGTGGAGTTTTCTTCTGAAATTTTTACACAACATTGTTAACACATTGACAAATGTATTAAAGGTATCAGGAATGATAAGGCAACTACTCACCACAACAGCAGCTTTTACATTCTTGTTAATCAATAATGCCAGCATTTTCTGAGCAATCATTTGTACATCCTTATCAGGTACCAAATCACAATTTAATTTACACTCGACTCCTAAAATTGGTGGCTGAAGCCACTTGTTAGGGATGGCTCTAACACTAGAAGAGAAATTATGAAATAATGAATGTCATTAAAACACACACACACACACTAAAGAAAAGGAAAGAATTTAATTGAGTAATCAAATTTCTGTTTAACTTACTGAAAAGCTGGCACACACTCTTCTTCACCAGAATCAACCTTCTCAATTGTGATGGTTGTTTTATTGATCTCCTTGACTCTACCGCGGTACCACAATCCATCACATGACAACACACAGCAAGGAAAACCTGGGAGAGAAAAAACAACAATAAACACTGCTAACATTATAAAACATGTACAAATTCCAATTCAACAATGCATCTTGCTCCTCAGTTCCTTACCCGGTGTAATTTTTGGCATATGTGGTTGCAAAGCAGCCTTTGCCTGCATTTCTATAAACATGCGTTCATAGTCCTTTACAAAATTCCACTGAAATCATAAAAAAATCTAAAAAATCTCCAATAAAATTTGATAACCAAGAATATGTTTGGTATAAAAATAACCTGCATACCTGCTCTGATTCTTCTGGAACATTTTTAATAAGAACAACTATTTCTGTTGGACCAAGTACAGAGAGTACAGTGACATCCCATCTATTACTTTTTGGCAGCACTGATGATGTGTAAGAATTTACAATTACCTGGAAGTAGTCAAGACAATAACAAGGAATAAGTTTTGCTCTAGGCAGGCAAGGTAAAGTTCAACTTACAAGGGAACCTTTTCAGGTGTAAATCTCCGATTTCGTTGGTACTCGGAAAATTTAAAGGTTATTATAATAGAAGTCGGGTGGCACTTGAAACTTTTCCTAAACTTAACATTTATTAGGGGTTTACTTAAGCCGGACACTGTTTTTTGCTCCAAATATCCCTCTACCGCTTTAACGGTTCAAAATAGAGCAAAACGGACAAAATTTTGACCCAGAGCGCACTTCTTTGACGAGTTACCCCATAGAACACTGCTTTACATTTTTCAAAAAATATTTTTTTCTAACACCTTTCTCCTACCTTATATAGGGGAAAACTAAATGTCAGGTTTAGGAAAAATTTCAAGTGCCATCCGATTTCTACATAAATGACCTTCCAATTTTCTAAGTTTCAACGAAATCGGAGATTTACACCTGAAAAGGTTCCCTTGTTAGCTTCAAATTTCACTGCAGCAATTATAACATTTTTGTGCTTACTTCATTCTCATTTGGCTGGAGTAAGAAGTTAACGTTTGAGTTAACACAACCATTTGAAACATGAGAAACTGCACTAGCCTCGGAAGCAGGTTTAATTGATTGAGAATGTGCAGTTGAAGTCTTCACCAGATTCTCTCTTTTAAATTCACTAAGAGGATTGAAACCATAACAAGATGGAGTGTCTGTTAAGAATTGTGGTGTTGCACTAGGTTCTGCTACAGACACATTTTCACTGATCAACAACTTCTTTCCTCTTCCAATTGAAGTCTTATGTATCATATTTTCACTTTGAATTTCTTTGAGTGGAGCTAAGCTATCAGAAGATGGTGTATATGGAGAAAATTGTAGAATTGAACCTGGATCTGATTGAGTTTGATACAACACACTGTCTAACAAATTCTTCCTTCTACCAATTGAAGTTTTGTTCAGAGTTTCAATTTGAACTTCACCATCAGAAGATGGTGTAAATGGAGGAAATTGTAGAGAAGAACTTAAATCTGCTTGAGTTTGCCCCCCACTGTTTGACAACTTTTTTCCTCTCCCAATAGTAGTCTTAATCAGGTTTCCATTTTGAACTTCACTCAATGGAATTGAACCATCAGAAGATGGGGTGTAAGGAGAGTATTGTAGCGATAAACTTGGTTCTGCATCACTTTGGCAATCACTTCTTGACAATTTCCCCCCTCTACCAATTGAAGGGGCCTTACTGACGCAGCACCTGTCATCCTCAATAACAGCGGGTTCCTCCAGCACCAGGACATCTGGGTCATCATCCTCCTCAGAAAGTGCTTCTGGAGCAATAATGTAGTTAACTGGCGTGAATGTTGCAAATTTCTTCTCTTCATTTTGTAAACCGGAAAGAAATTCACATAACAGTTAAAACAGCAAAATAAGACAAATAAAAGTATAAGTGTTAAAACTCACCTGATAATATTTCTGTTATACTTTGCTCATGAACAAAAATATCCACCTGAAACACACAAAGCAAAAATCATGTTCAAATTGCACAGTCACATATAAGAAGTATGCTTATTGGAGCTTTGAATTATTCACCTCATAGACATTATCATCGGAGGTGGGTTTCCTGAGCACCTTGACTGTGCATTCATTATCAACAAGAGTCCCATGAATAAAATCAAGAGTAGATATAGGCCATTTCCCGTCTTCGGAAGTCTGAAGTAAAAAAGTAAAATAACTTACAATGATAAAACAAACGCCTAAAAAAGACAATGTTATCAAAGGAAGAGCCTAACCCACCGGTGTAACACCAGATATTCGGCATTTTCGAGCAATAGAAGGCAATGCTTTGCAGATGATGTTCTTTCGAAGTTCCAATGAACGGCATACTTCAACATTACCATAATCAGCAAATTGGACCTCAATGCGGTTGTCAGGATTAACCTAAAAGGTAAAAATTAAGAAAAAGCCAAGATAAAATTAACATAAAAACTAACATTTCTGCACAATTTTTAAAGGTGAGGTAAATAGGTACTGTCATTTTTAATCTACCTTCATTACTTTTCCTCTGTACCACTTTTTGTCTAGATGGTACTGCACAACACAAAGATTGTTTGGCAACCAAAAGCTGTCCTCAGGGCCAGGCTTGGAACCTCTGTATTTTTTGTGAAGGCGCCTAGTTATTTTGCGCAGATTACGCACACTTCCATTTGAAGCTGCAATCAGAAATTTGTACGCATGAATTTTAAAGATTCTTATTAGAAGTATGAAAAAATAATTTAAAAAATTGGATGACTTTAAAAATCTTACAGTCTGACACTTCATGTAGGTAAACATTACAGTCAAAATCAACATAAGTCGGAAGTGCTAGAAAAGAATTCTCCGGAAGTGGTAAGGGAGGTAGCCAATTTCCCAATAGAGTCAGCGTTTCATCTACCTCATCCCAGTCCTCTGCACTACTACCAGAGGAGTCCTATTAATAAACAAGAGAGCAAGAACCAACTTCATTACATTTCCTACAACATGTAAAAGTTACTGACTAACCAGATGGGTTTTCTCACTTCTTTAAATATGATTGATGTTCAATTTTAAACACCAATGGTGTTTATATAAATAAATTCAAACAGGAAAGTTATCTCTTTTAAAAAGATAGACATGGATAGATAGAAAACTTATTATAGAGGTAAAGTGGGTTTTCTGTAAAATATGCTGTGCTTTTCATTGATTTATGACATCAGAATTACAGAATACTTAGTCATCCTGCTGTTTCTACTTATTTGTGTGAGAATGAAAAAAAAATCCTTTGTAATGCTTGGTTATTGAGGATAATTAGGAATTGTTTGGATACCTGGCTCCCTCTATCATACTCAAGTAAAAGAAACACAAAATCATAGTGGCTTTAAAGATGTATTCACAATATACAGTTTATGAAACACACAAAACGCACTAAGATATAACAATGAAACAAAATAACTTATATCAAGGAACATGCATGACAATGAGGATGTAGAAATAATGGGCAACAATTATCTTAGTACAAATCCAATGTTAAAAAGAAAAAGAAAAATTTTTCATGAGTCTACTTTTTATTATTGAGTGGGCGTACCTGAGATGTTTTTTCAAGCCATTCCATCATTGTCAGATCGGGATCATCTGGAGGATTAAGGATTTCCAAGTCACTACTAGTTAGCTGGGTATCCTCTTCACTCAACAATTTCCTGGAAAAAATGAAACAGTTTTGATTTAAATATATACTACTGCCTTAGACTAAGTGTTTACACCCAAGTGACATTAATGCACTTTACCAGTCTATAGGAAGGGCACATCCCTTCTCTATCAATTTCTTGTTGATGGTAAACCAGGTGATCTTGCTTGCCTGTAAGGCAGTCCCAACTAATTCACGAACCCACACTTCTATGGGCAAAGACCTTTCTTCTTTGTTAATTTGACCCTGAAGAAAAAAGAAATTGAAAATGAAAAAAAAAGTCATGTATACAAGATATAGGATACAACACACTTCATATCATCATACCTGTTTAGAAATATAAAGGTTCCTCTTGTGCTCATTCAATAAGTCAACCAATGTCGTACAGGCAAAAGCAGTCCAATTCGGTTCTGATTCGCCGTCAGTTGGGTGAGATCCAGCTGCTCTCAAATTAGCCAAGTGACATTTAATAGAGCCATCCGGTACTGTAGCAAATTTTGGATACAACTTTCTCATAGATTTTATATTAGCCACCTCCGTTCTACCAGTGTCCTTCAGCATCACCTAGCAAAGCAAAGAGAATGTAAGAAAACAGAGAGGTCATTTAGGCACAGAGACCATAATGATTTAGAATACCTTGAATTGTGAACCAGAAAGAACCTCTAAGATTAATCCTCTGTGCCATTGAAGATCATGCGGGCTCTTTACAGCACACCTATCTCTTTCTTTTGGTATCCAACAGTCACCTTCAGGAAGAGGCTCACAATCATAATACAACTGCATTTCAGCAGACATCCTGCAAATATATTAGGACATACAAAATAAAACAGTAGGAAGATGGAAAACTGTCGCCTCTCTTAAAAATATTTCACAAACCTTTCAATTTTTTCAGCAATACTTTTGAGTCTGACAAAAACACACCCAGGTGATTCAGCTGACAAGAGGTCAACAGGTATACGATAGGAACCATCTGAGTTATTAGAAACTTTCAGACGTGTCTGAACAGATTTTCCAGGCTTTTCATCTTCCTTATTATGACATCCTGAATTTATTCCAACCTCAGGAGTTATTTCCTGAATATCTGAGTTTCTCTCAGAATTATGGTCAACATTAACCAAAGTGGAAGATCTCTCAATAGGAACAAATTGACTCTCATCAGAATCTGAGCTCTCTCTTATAGAGGTCGTAACACCAGCTTCTGATGTCTTTTGATTAGAACTCATGGGTGTTTTCCCATTTTGGCAGATACCCACAAGACTATTAATATCAACAATGACAAGAGGGTTGCTCTGCTTATCCAAGTTACAATTTTCTTGGGCTGTGTCTTTTAAATTTATACACTGACTTAAGTCTTCATTTTCCTTTATCTGATCATGAAAATAAAAATTAGATGTTTTAAATAAATATTACACTTGTTAGTTTGACATTAAAAAATCAAACACCTACTAACCCCTAAAATTAGCTCGGCTTTCTTCATATTTGTGTCATCCATTGAAACAGAAGACCTAGAGAGAATACATAATATTTTAAGTAAAAAAAAAGTTGTATCATAAACCTGACTGACTATCCCTGCAAAATCTAGATAAAAGAATAAAGGAATGAATAATACCTTGTTCCAGTACTTCTTGCCAAACCTTGCTCTACCAACAAGGCATTTACATTGATAGATACTTGGGTGAAAATTGCAAATAGAACTACTTCATGCAAAGACCCTCTTGAACTAGACCCTTTTACACCAGTAACTACAATTGAAGAGCTCTCTGCATACTGATTCAGAAAAATTCTTGCTTCTTCACTCCAATTCTTCCCTTTGGGTGGAGCGATATCAGTTAATGAACAATGCACGGACTGTGGGAATATAAATGTGAGATTAATTCATGTGATGGTTAAAAAAAAAACATGCACTAGGCAAAGAACATACCAATTCCGGAAGTTTCAGTAGATCATCTGGAATGCTTCTCACATCATTCCGTGTCAGGACGCTTTTGTTTCCAAAATCAACATAGCGTATCAAGAGAGATTTAGATCTTTGGATCTCTTCAATGACTCCTCTATACCATGTTCCCTCAAATTTTGCCAAGCAAGGCATACCTGTCGGTCAAAATAATTTATAATTTTTTTAACAGTTCAGGATAGCTCATAGAATAATTAGCTGCAAAAATTAAACTTTTCTTCAAAATTGGTAAAAATTTATCTTACCAACACAGAATTTGTCAAAATTAGTCTTTGACTTGCTTTTATTGCAGTGATGATTTATCTTTTGGCTTAGAGCATCAAGATGTTTCATGTCCTACATATAAAAATGATAATAATAAATTCAAACAGGAAAGTTATCTCTTTTAAAAAGATAGACATGGATAGATAGAAAACTTATTATAGAGGTAAAGTGGGTTTTCTGTAAAATA
>NW_026267221.1:121115-123945 GCF_000697945.3 Frankliniella occidentalis
CAATAAAGTGGGTAAATTAAGAAATCTCCTCGCGACGGTTGCACCGCGACTCTGGCCTGGTTTCAGAAGAGGCATAGGGACGGGTGCACAAGGAAAAGGCGTGGCGGACAGGGAGGGAAAGCCAATGCAAAGCCGAGAGACAGCCAGACGTCGTTGCCTCAGCGGCAGAGAAACAAAACCACAAAACCAACAAAGTGAGGGGCGAGGCGAGGCGTGCGATAGTAGTGATGTCAGTCTTGCGCGCGCGCGTCACCCCCACACTGACCCTCCGAGACGCAAGGTAAGAGAGAGAGAGAGCCACAATTGAAGTAAGACAATATTAAAAACGCAAAAAAAAAACAACGCGCGCACGTGCTGCGGCGAGGCCAGGGCCGCGAGGCTTTCTCCAGCATTCAGGGGCTTTCTGTCGCGCGCATGCAGGAGAGCCACCCATGACGAGGAGCCCGGCGTGCCTAGGAGGCGTGCCGCGTGCGAACTTGAGCGCGCAGCGCTCCCACACCGATCCATATCGGCCGCGCCGCGCGGTCACATCGTGGTCACATTCACCGGAGGCGACGCCAGGGCAGCAGCAGCAGCGTCCATCATCCTCGGCCGCGCGGGCAGCGCGCCAGGAGGAAGCAAGTCTGCTGGCGCAGCCGCTCTGCTGCATGAGATCACCTTCGCGCGGGGCGGGGCGGGGACCACCCAGCTCCCCCGCGTCCGTCGACAGGCCAGTGTTTCGTCTCGAGGGCGCGGCGTCTGGCGTCTCGTCCGCCTCATGATGCTGCTGACCCGTCCCGCACACGCCCCCTGGGGGGTCAAGGGCGGCGACGAGAGGCAAGACAGACGGCACGACGACACAATCAAAGCCGCCGACGCCGTCCTCATAAAGCTCGGCGTGCATGTGCATCCTATTGTCACCCACCCCCTTGACCAGCCACGAAACCGCCTCGCCTAGGACCCAACTACTTTACCGTTCGCGACACCTCGCTGGAGAATGCTGAAAGCTCCGTAGTTCCGAAACGAGGCTTTCCTCCAGCCCCCCCCCCCCCATCCTTCTCAGGAGGATGAGACGTCCCAGGGGATCATCCAGAAAGTGCGTCTGTCATTCGCCGTCAGGAACCTGCCAAGTTCGGCTCCTACCCTACGAGCTCTCAAAGCGCCTGATAGGTAGACAGTTTCTTGCCTGCAGTGCATGTGTGTATTGCGGGATGGCCTACCCCGAGTCTCGCAGGCGCCGAGCTTCCGTAATTTGTCGATAGATTCTTGGAAAGAAACGGACATACTTTCTGGACGATCTCTGAGTCTGTCAGCCCGTTTCAACCACCCCAGCCGATTTGACGCTTTCAACTTCTTGTGTAGAAGTAAGGACGTTTTTTTTTTTCAAAACACTACTGAACTCCCATGTTAAAACTACGCGTAAAATGCAGGAAAGTGATGCTCGGCCTGGCGTGCTCTCAGTCAGGTTCACCGACCTGCCTTGGCGGGAGAGGCCGCCCTGCGCGCGACAGCTGCTGCTGCTGCTGTTGTACTCCAGGCAGCACCGCAGGCTGTACCACCGCAGGCTGTACCACCGCAGGCGGGGCTCGGGCTCATGAGCCGTGGTGCTGCCGCCGCGGTGCAGCGGGCTCACTAGCGGAGTGTACCGCACCGCGGCCTGGCCGGCAGTCCAGGCAGGCAGGCAGCTCGCCTGGCGGGTCACGGCCGCAGCGTAACTGTCGTCACAGCCGCACTGCCCGGCCGGGGCCCGCGGCCCGGCTACTGCTGGGGCCGCCAGTCACATGTGCGTCAAACGTCCACGACATGTCACACCTTTCGTCACGTCGCGTCACGCGCCGTGTCACTTCCCCAATCGCGACGCCGGCACGACGCCGCCTTTCTCCGAACCGTGACGACGACGTTCGGTCGGCCACACGGCGTCAACGCATGCGCGCCGCAGCCCGGTTGCGTTGGAAATCGACGTGTACGAATGTCGCTTGTCTGCAGGTGGGAGAAGAGATTCACACAACTGCAGGTGTGCGACAAAACATTCCCACACTTGAAGGAGTGCGAACAGAGATTCGTCCGCCTGAAAAGCCAGCCATTTACCACCCCCAAAATGTGTGAATAGACATGCACAAATCTGCAGGTGTGTAACATTCGTACACTTGCCCAAATCAGCGGGCGCCGAAAGTGTGGAAAATGCAGCGGCGGCAGGGGTCCTCCGCGCCGCATTGCGCAAGCCCATTGGCGCGGCCGCCGTGTTTTCTCGGTGACCTCTGCACCCAATAGGAATCGTGCTTATGCCAGGTGAAGGGGGAGGGGGGCACGCTCCCCGCGCCCCTCACGGCCCCGCCCTACGCCTCAGGTTCCAGCGCCCCGCCCTCACACACCACACACAAACACGAGTGTGTATGTAGTTACAAAAATTAACCCGCACTTTATAGCCACACGCAATACACAATAACAAACCCGTAGCCCAACTCTGTGGCAAAAACAGGTACAAAACTAACATTCTCGCAGCGACGACAAAACAGTTCCCGCGAGTACACCGCCGTATAAAAAACACACACACACACACACACACACACACACACACACTAACCACTTTCCTGCTCCGCCCCAGCGCCGCGCTCTGCTCTACAGATAAAACCAGCAGCGCCCGGGGTTCACAGTCTCCAGGCCACGCTCCCCCGCCCTCCCCGCGCGACCGTAGAGCACTGCCCTGCCCTACTGTGGCAACCCCGCGCTGTTGGCGGCCGCGCCACGCCGCCGCCGCCGCCCCCAGGGGCGCCCATATCGTTGGCCTGAACCACCACGTGAGCCATGGTTAGCATCACGCCCCGCCATCTCTCCGCCCCCCGCCCTCCAC
>NW_026267221.1:125645-128914 GCF_000697945.3 Frankliniella occidentalis
TAAATTGACACAGGGCATAAATGCTAGGCTTGATTACAGACGAAACTTTTAACTTTTAAAATTTGCTGACAATCTTACATCAAGTAGGATGATGTTGAAACTTGTAGGAAGGTCCACATTTGAAATTAAAACTTTGACATTTGCATGTAGTGACAGATTGTGGCTGGGCTGGTAACCTCTGAAGGGACCCTTTTTGTTGGTACACTGGAATGAATAAGTTGAATATAAACAAGGTAAAATATAAGTAAAGAAAAACAATTATTAGCAAAATAAAATCCTCTTTTTAAAATGCCATAGTAGTACTCACTGATGGGAATTCGTTTCTCTGAAAGGAACCCTCACCAAGGTAGAGCAATGCATCTCTTACTGAGGAGATGGGACACATTGGATCATTGGTGGAGAGGTCAACTTTAAACTTATTTTCTTCAATACCCAAAACATGCATTTCAATAAATTTCCTAAAAGTTATAATATAAGGATAAAAATGTTAAAGTTGAATTTGTATGAAAAAATAAAATAAAAAAATATTTTTTACAAAAAGTAATGTTTGTGTCAAATAGCTTTACCCGTCAAAACTAGCAAGCATCTCAAAAAATGATCGTTTCAAATTTAACTTGCTTGTTTCATCACTAGGGTACAGATCACTTAACCCACATCTCAAAGCCTGGGGAGGAATAGTGGCAAACTTGGAAGGTAAAACTTTGAGCCTAAAATGATAGATAGAAAAGAATGTCAATAAAACAATGGACTTGAGAGGAAGTAACAGCGGCCTAAAACAAGGGAAATACCTGAAAGTTTGTACTGTTGCTAAACTTCCAAAATCAATGAAACAGACTTCAACCAGCACAGAAGATTTTCTTTGAGTAACTAGAGCACGGCCCCAGGTTTTATCATCATTGCCATCAACTAGATATATCTCATCTAACAAATACAAAAAAATATAAAAATAAAAAAAAACCAACAGAGTTGTTTTGAAAAAGGAGTCGAAATTGAAAGAAGACTGCTTACTTATTGTTATGTTATTGGCTACCATGTACAAGTCAGCTTCATTTCGGATTTCCTCAAAGAGTGTATTATATTTCTCTTCATGTCTCTTACATGTTACATAAAAGTCCAAAGGATTTTTTATGTGAGATATTTTTACCTGAATTGTTTCACCTATAAAAAAATATTTTAAGAGAGATTTAGATGAAACATTTGGGAACTAATTGATTAACGCAATTGTATTTAACATATGTACACACCAAAACCTATTTCATCTCTGGGGTCGGTTATGACAAATTTCTGTTTTCGGGAGATGCTAGCCCCAGCTGGGATGAGAATAGGACACGATGATACAGTTGATATTGTAGAAGATGACGAACTATTTGAAATTTGTGAAAGAGATGCTGATGTTTGGCAACTTTCAGTAGACACAGAACTAATATTCCCAATATCTGAGGTAGAATCTGTAACAAACAAAATTGTTTGTACTTTTAGCATAGAGAATCTTAGCTTCTTAATTTAGATTTTAACTTATGTACACAAAAATAAACATCAACAAAAATTCACTTGCAATTGTGCAAATTAATTAACTATATTTGAAGAAAATGCCTTACCTTGCTCCCATGGATCAAAATCACTTAAGCTTTTACCAGACATATCTGGAAGTACATATTCAGGGGGTAAATCATCCTCTTTCACAAGCATGTACCCCACATCATCATTCAATTTTAATTTGATGAGATCAATTTCATCAAACAGTTCCTGATTCAATATTAACCTGCACACAGACAAAAAGACTTACTGGAGGAAAGGAAACAAACAACTACACCATACCAAAGACATAAAAAAGTAGGAAGTAATGGGACTCACTCAACGCCTATTTTGCCTTTAAGGAGGTGAACCGGCACAGTCATGGCCTGACACAAGCGACTGTGCACCTCCGTGAGGTTGGATGTGGCCAGGTTGTCCGGCAGACACGCAGCGTGGGCCATGCGCATGGCGTCCTCCAGGTCGGATAGGGACGAGGACAGCTGCGATTCCATGGTCCGGAACAGGGACGCGTTTTCGAATCGCTTCTTCTCCAGCTGCGCCAGCAGCTCCCTCTCCCGGAGCTGCAGGCGGCCATGGACGTGGACCATGTGCAGAGCGAGAGCTCGCTCCGTCTCCTGCAGCACATCCGCCGCTTTGGTGCTTCCCTGGCCAGCGCCGAGCTCCTGCAACACCAAGGTATAGATGACTTCCCCATCACAGCGGGAGCGCTCGAGTCGCAGGAGGTGGGGGCCGAGGGGGCCCCGGTGGGGTCTGGGGGCGCTCAGTCCGGGCCGGGGGCCGGGCCCCAGCCAGGCCAGTCTGCCGGCGGCCGTCCTGCAGAGCGGCCCAGCACCTTCGCGTCCGTCCCGAACCAATCAGTTTCCAGTGCCGTGTCGCGCGCCTCCCCTACCGCGCCAGCACCGATAGGAGCAGCGCCACGAGGATTACGAGGGCCATGGCGGCCACGCGGGCTAGAGGGCCGGCTCGAGGCCCGGCGCGCCTTCCCTGGTACCAGCTGGGGGCGCCGCTCCTGCTCATCGCCCTCCATCTCTTCATGTCAGGTGCGGTCAAACCCTCGCGTCTAAACCAAAGGCCCGTGATTGGGCCGTTCGCAGTGTAATCCGCCAGCAAGCAGGCCGACATTGGCCCGCGAGCCTGTAAATAAGAGGAGCTTTTCACAAGGCCTTCCCAAAGCGAACCCTCCCTGTTGGCGCCTCCGCGGTGAATGTCGCACCCGCACTGCCGGGCCGGGCGAGTGAAAGGGTCTGCAGCGCGTGTCGTTCCGAGTGTCGCGTACTTTATGCGAGCGGAACCGAGCGAGATGATTCATACGAGTCGGAGTGGGGCGCGAGGAGTGACCGTGAAGCCAGGCCGTCGCACTGACCCGCCTCAACACACAAACACACTGCAACAGCAGGAACAAGTCGCGCTCGTGACCAGCAGACCCCCCCCCCCTAACTGTCGCAATGACAGTCGAAACGCTAAGCACTTTGAGGCAGTATGGAGTGTGTCCTCCCCCTACCCACCGCCTCCCCTCCGAGCACGTAAAACGGTGCCGATATATGCGGTCCGTGCGGGTCGTCGAAATGAGCCAGCTGCAGCCACACCGCCACACCGAGAGTATGTGTTGGGAGGGCAGGGGTTTGTTGGGGCCCCAGCCGGCCCGGAACGGCCCCCGCAAGGCTCTGCACGACCAGGCCGTCCTGTCAGCCCGATATCTTAACACGTGTAACACGAGCAAGGCCCCGCCCCCG
>NW_026267221.1:133579-139282 GCF_000697945.3 Frankliniella occidentalis
GGGGGGGCAACCGCAGACAACATCTCATGTAATAAGAAATGAGCAGAGCAGCAGAGCGATTAGATTCGGACAGCGCGGCCAGCCAAAGGCGCGGATGAGATATAAATCAAAAGAACACCTTCTCCTTTTGCTCGCTCCGCTTGCTCGCTCGCTCGCTCGCTCGGTCCCGCGGGCGCGCGCCCTAGAGCGCCGGGCCGGCCGCGCCGCCGCGGTGGATAGCAGCAGCAGCAGCCGCCCCAAGGCCGTCACATCACGCGGCGCGCCACGCCCACGACAAGAGGCCGGAATAGGCTCAGCTGAACACACGCGCGCGCGCGCGCCGACACGGGAGTGAAGTCAAACAAACGGGCGGCCACCGCCCTCCACCCGGGCTGCTGCCGCTGCTCGTCGCTTCAGGCAGAATCAATTACATATCACACACTACAACAGCAGAGGGGGGGTCAGTTCAGTTGGGCATTTGTTATTGTTTCGCCGTCACGCAGCCCAGTCCGAGCCGCGGACCTCTCCTGACGCGGGCAAACCGTGTGCTGTTTGGGCTCACATATTTGATACCCGCGTTGAAGTCTCCGCGGGGGCGTCGGAGCGCGCGTCGGAGCGAGGAGTCTTTCCTCGCGCTCGCGGGCGTTGGGCGTTGTAGGCGAGGAAGAACGAGAGGTCGTCGGCCCCGCCCTCGCGAGCCCTTCCTGATGCTAGAGCGTCTCGGTAAACAACACTCGTCCAAGAGTGACACCACATCTAAGATCGGGGAACTATGGTGCCTAAATCCAAAACAACGATCGAGGAACTGACAAGAAATTTGACAGAGTGCGACCGCACCGCAAGCTTTCCCTATTTGCTTTTCGAACAGTGTCAGACCGCGGGGCAAGTGCGCAGTGCGCCCGACCCGACGCCCCGCCCGCGCCTGCACGCCACACTTCGCTTTCTAAACACTTCTCTTGCGGCGAAAATGAAAAGAGCGCAAGCGCCCTGCAGCCATTCAGCGAGAGAAAGGGACAAAAGGGGAGGAGGAAGGGCATCACAGAGACAGGAGGAGAGCAGAGCAAAATAACGCCAGAGTCAATCAAGCTCCATTTTCCTATCGCGCGCGCCTCGGCCGCCGCGAGTCGGACGCGCGCGAAAGCAGAGCCATCGACAAAAGACCTCATAACCACGCATGCTGACGGCCGTCTGCGCGGCCAACGCCACCATCTCCACCATCATCATCATCGCGTCGTGAGCACCGCCGCAGTGCGTGTCCAAGGCCCCCCTACAGAGCCGATTACCGATAGCCGCCCAGCAGCAGCACCTTCACCATCATCGCCCAGCCCTCTCCTCTCCCCCACACTTACGCACGCATATCGCTTTTCGTGTTGCAGACGGCCTGGAGGAGGGCGCCAGCGTCAAGAAGGCGCGCGCCTCGGTGCAGGACGACGTGCACCAGGAGCCGGACCAGAGCCTCGACGAGCGGGGCGACCAGCGCGGCCGCGTGCCGCCGGGCTTCCTCAGCCCCTCCGTGCAGGAGTACCTCGAGCTGGGCAAGTCCATCCCCGGTGAGTATCCAGCACCTCCTCCTCCATGCGGGCCAGGTGGCGCGGCCGCCGGCCCCAGGGTCGCAGAGCGTCTGCTCGTCGCGTCGGGGACCCGCCCCAGTCCAAGGGCGGCGCGGGCCGGGGGCGTACGCCCGCC
This sequence comes from Frankliniella occidentalis, assembly GCF_000697945.3. Lineage (NCBI taxonomy): Eukaryota > Metazoa > Arthropoda > Insecta > Thysanoptera > Thripidae > Frankliniella > Frankliniella occidentalis. The sequence continues at coordinate 135,245 of NW_026267221.1, forward strand.
CCGCCCCGTTGCGGCATTGTTAATAAAAATCGATCCGCCAGACAAAAGGACACCGCGCGTCTCATGCGGCGCGGACATACCCAACAAAAACAAGTATTTACCCAAGAGAAATAATTAACATGAGATATTTGTCGCGTTTTCGCAAGTGCTTGTACGATAAGAGTAGTGTCCTTTCGCTAACGAGCTCGCCACAGATGCGGGGGAGCGCGGTTGCGTGCGGTCCAGCCTGATCGTCGTACGCGTTCGACTCGTCGGCCGAGACGGTTTCGACCCGAGTCGCCCCGTGCGTCCCGCCCCGTCGGAGCGTGCGGACAAGTCAGCAATTAGAATACAACGCAAGTGATGTGTCACTGCAGGCCTTGGCGCCTCTGCCCACTCACGTGCGAGAGCGCGCGCGCGCAACGCTTTTCGTAAGTCCGCGAGGCAGAGAGTAGAATCCCAATGGCCCTCCGCGACACACACCTGTGCGGAGGCGTTGTCCGAACAAAGGGAGAGGGGGTCGGGGAAGGGGTCAGTTCGCCCTAGTTCAAAAAGTAGACCCACCGCGTCGCTGCATGTCCTGACCACCTCGGTATTTGCAGTTCCCACTGTCTAAAACGACCTGTCTCTCCTGTCCCACGCAGGCCGGCCCGGCACGGACTACCCGGTGCTGGGCGTCGTGCCCTACACCAACTTCTACTGCGACGACCAGCCGTACCCGGGCTTCTTCGCCGACATGGACACGCGCTGCCAGGCGTGGCACTACTGCGACATCGACGGGCGGCAGGCCACCTTCCTCTGCCCCAACGGCACCCAGTTCTCCCAGGCCGTGTTCGTCTGCGACTGGTGGTTCAACGTGCGCTGCGACCTGTCGCCGCAGCTGTACGCCATCAACGCGCGCCTGTACGGCACGCCCAAGCTGTCGCCCACGCGGCCGCACCGCGTCATCAACAAGCAGCTCGTCGACGACATCTTCGCGTCCTGAGCGGGGTCCCCGTCAAGGACACCGAGGCCGTTTCTATCCTTTGCATTGATTCAAAGACAGTAACTTATTTTTTTTCGTCCCACCGTCGCGTGGCCCTCGCTGGCCGGTCCCCTCAACTCCTCCTTCCTCTTTAAATCTCCCGCCACCCAACGGCGCGGTTTCCTGATTTCGATTCGCGTTCTCGTCGCGTCCTCCTCTCGGTGCGGTCGGCCGGGCGGGCGCGCGCGCGCGCGGCGACCGAACCAACGTGTTCCTCATTTCTTCACAGTCCGCGCGGGCCGCGGCCGGGACGGGCGGCCATAGACCCACCGTTCACTTCCTGATGGAGCCCCGGGCAGCTCGTCCCGAGGACCCCTAGCCCCAGTCCGGCACGGGGGCGCGGACCCTCACGTGACTGAGGAGGTGCAAGGACCAAGAGAAAGGGTCATACCCCCCCCCCCCCCCGCTCGATTCGTGTCGGGATCTTGAATAGTGTCAGCGTGTGCGTGGCGTGTCAGTGTGTCTGAATGTGAGTGTGTGTTTCGGTGTAAGTTGTAGCGTGTCCGCGCGTTTGTGTGAAAGTACAGTTGCGTGCGTGTGTGTGTGTGCGTGCATGTGTGTGTTAGTGAGTGAGAGTCAGTGTGTCAGTGTGAAAATGTCAAATGAGATGGGGCGCAGTGACCCTCTGCAGGGCACCACCTCCGCAGGAACAAAACATGTCAAGTACATCGTAGTAAGCCTTACAGGAGTGCCTATCCCCTCCACATTCTTATTCTGATGGTGGTAAACAATTTCATTTGCTATTTTCTTTTGTCGTTTTCGCCCTTGATAGAATATAACAAAGGGTCAAAGCGACGAGAGGAAAAAAAATAATAGCTGAACCTGACACGTTTTGTCGTTCTGCGAGGGCGCGGCCCGGCAGACAATGGGCCATCCTGGGCACCTGCCAATCCCTGCGCCGCCCAAGCAAGCCGAGCCGCGCGCACAGAGCCGCGGCATAACCAAATGATAATTACAATAAAACAAGTAAACAACCTCAAACGTCATTATTCCTCACCTCCCAGCTGACCTCATACACAATCAGTCCTTGATGACGCGAGCAAATTGCCTCTCCCGGGAGGCCGCTAATTGCAACCAGGGCGGGGCGGGAGGAGGGGGAGGTCAACAAATCCCCGCCGCCGCTACTCACACAATGAACAAGGAGGGGGCGGGAGGGAGGTCACGCCATGAGGACGTCCGTCCGACTGCCGTCATCGCCTCCTTTCTCCGCGAAGGGCACCTCCTCCCTCGTCCTGGCGGGACCCCGGCGGGACCCTGGCGGGCCGCGGGGTGGCCCCATCACAGGACGACTCCATTCCGCGACTCCCGATTTGGCGCGCATCGCTGCGTCTGGCCGTCCATCTATCTATCCACCCATCTATCCATCCAGCCCGACTGCCAGGCAGCGGCGGCGCGCCGCTCCGTGTCCCATGGGGAATGCCACCCGAGGGGGGAGGGGAGGGGGGGGGCACGAGACAAGACAAGCCGATAGTAAATCCACACGGGCAGGCATTCGCCATAATCCGCCACGGCTCTGCAGCAGCACCGTGCAGCAACTGCAGCCGCACATATGGCCAGCGCCGCTGCTTAACGTTCTTGTCGCCAGCGAGAATAAAAGAAAAGAAATTCGCTGTCGAATATTTTTGGGGGGTCCGTTGTGGGTGGCTCTGCTTCTAGTCCGCCGCGCGCACACCAGTCTCGACTCCCTCAACACCTCGGCTCATACCCCTTGCACAGACACGCCACTGGCCGCGCCCAATTCTACAAGTGGCCTGCGCTGCACTCGCGCACTGCACCGCTTATGAAACAGTCGTTCCGCCCCGGGCTGTGGTCGGGAGTGGCGGGGCGTGGCGGGGCGTGGCGGGCGTGTGCAGGGGCCAGCCTGCACTGCACCAGTGCACACGAAGTGCACACCTCGGCCGTTGCATTTCTCACCCTACTTCTCGCACATATGACTAACAATTAGGGGTCACGCCCGGGGGGCGGGGCGCGCAAACAAGGAGAGAAAGGGACAAAGACAAAGCAGTGTGGGGACAGCGAGGGGCACTTAAAAAACGATGGTCGCGTTTGATACCCAAAAGTCGAACTTCAAACTCGATCTGCTTGGCTAAAGCCAACCCGCTGTCCCATACGCTGTTAGTGTGATATACTCGACTGGAAGTGACCCGTACATCTGATGTCCTCCCTCGGCATCCAATGCCGTTGCCTCCAACGACCAAACCTCGCGGGCGCTCAACCGGGCTTCACCACTAACTCAACGACCCCACTTGGCGCCAGACCCGAAGCCGAAGACGGCGGTGGAAGTGGAAGTCCCTCGCCTCGTCAAATGGGCTGCCTACCCCTTCGGAGTCGGCCCGCTCCGCCTGCACGGACCTCAGCGCCGCGGCACCGCCACGCAGGATGGGTGGCCTAGCCAAGCGACGACAGGGGCAGCGCCGCCAGCCCGCAGCGCCCGGTCTTAGTGCCTGTCTACTTCTCCACTTCACTGTCTATAGGAATAGAGCGACAAGGACGAGTTCACTACTCCGCCGATTCAGGAAGAACCACATCCAGCATTACAATAACATGCAGTTAAATAACTACACTTATGAAAAGGTCAAATATCATGGGTACAGGCACGATACGCCCACCAAGCGCATGGTTGTACCAACTGAGCCACAATGCAAAGAGAAGGTTGGGATAGAGTAATAGTGAAATGAGAGACGGCAGTGGCCGGCGCAAAAGCCTCCATTTGCCCTCGACTCGAATCAAGTCAACGAGTAAAATGAGCCATTTATACACCAGACATCACTTCCCTGTCAGGTGCAGTAGCAGCCAGTCGGCCTTGCGGAGGGGGCGCAGCGCGTGCCTTCCTGGCCGAGGGGCCCGAGGTTAGCAAACGGTCGGGGAGTTCTCAAAGAGCTAAGGGTTGGGTGCACCCGCACTAGGTATGGGCAAGCCTTGGCCAGCCTCGCACAAAACACCTGCAGGCAGACCCTGGGGTAGGCCAGCCCGCCACGCACCAAACGCCTGCAGACCCTACGGTAGGCCAGCCCACCACGCACCAAACGCCTGCA
>NW_026267221.1:139332-140027 GCF_000697945.3 Frankliniella occidentalis
CCCGCCCCGGACCACACCCACCGCCACCCACACACACAATCAAGCCTCCAATCGGTTTTACTCTCCTCAAGGCCGCGTGGCCGCGCACGCGTGCACGCCGCACCCGCGAACCCCCGCGGCGACATCGATAGGAGTCCCCCGCTATCGATATCCTCGCGCCAGATCGCCATCCCCGCGGGGAACGCATCACCGCTGGCCGAGCCGAGCCGCGTCGCCCAGCCCGGCCCAGCCGCACCCCGCCGGAAGCCGATGCACCCCGTCGCTTCCTACCCCCACTGCAGCATGTGCCACGCCGATGTGTCTCGCTCTAGTTTCCGGCCCGGTCGGCCGATCGGTCTGTCAGTCGGTCACGCCCTTCAAGGCCGATCCGATCTGAAACCATAAGCAGAGCAGAGCTCGCGCAGCACCTTCCTGCTCTCATCAAGGAAGCCGAGGGGGAAGTCGTCGTGGCGATACGACGGGAACGCCTTCAGCCTGGCCGGAGCCGAGCCCTCCGCGCTGCCGGTTTAGTTGGCGAGGCCACAAGAGTTTGCAAAAGACTTGTCGCCCCAGACTAGCGCGTCGCGCGCGGCAGTTCTTCCGGTCCGCCTGCCCGCGTGCGCGCTGTCTGCTGACCCCTTGCCAAACCCCGCGCGCGTAGGGAAGGGATCCGGTCGGTCCGACAGACGGACCACCCCCACTCACCCACCCCCAGC
>NW_026267221.1:147157-161602 GCF_000697945.3 Frankliniella occidentalis
CTCGGGACGCAGCCAGCTGTTCTCCCGAAAATGACACCCATTCGTAGCGGTAAAAGCTGCTCCACGGCACGTAACCGCGCAGCGGCAGGGGCGTGGAGGACGCTGCATGAGCGCGGCGGACAGCGGTAGCAGCCGGGCCCGGCCATCTGATACCATGTCCGTCCGCCCAGCCGCCCTGGCCTCCCCTTTAGCTTTCCTAGTTTGGGATCGAATTGCACAGCGAGAGCCACGCCCCGCAGTAGAGCGAGTAAACGGGCGCGAGGCAGGCACGGTGCGCGGCACTGCGCGGCAGCCCGCCGCCGCAAGCCTCTCGCCGCGACCTTGCGCCCCGCCCCAGCCCGCCGGCTCACAATGGGATCGAAATCAATCGGAGCACGAGCGCAAACACAAACACACACACAGTCGCACAGGAGGAGAAAAAATTACAAACAAGAGAGGACAGGTGGGAATGCCCGTTTGTGGAATCCACACACTGCTGCTGCTTCACTTCCCCCTCCGTCTGTACGGTAGACGTCCACCTCCAGCACAAACGCTCCAGTCCTAACAAGAAAAGGAGGTGGAAAGAAAAGGCGTGGGAGTGTCGCTGATGCGGCCCGCGGGGCCCAGCCCAGGACCAGGAGGCGCCGGCCACCTTCGCCTTCCGTCACGAATACCTGGCGCGACACTCACAGCCAGAATGTGCGGCGGCCGATCGGCAAACGAGTTGCGCGCCCCACAAAGTGACACCATACTACCACACCAACCACCACACGCTGCCAAATAATTTTAATTTTATAGAATGGACGCGCGTGCCGTGCGCCCTGTTTCGCATGCACATATCGCGTGCGGAAACCGGCCGATCTCTTTACGATGGCAAATCACGATGCAGCAGAAGACGTGTTTCCTGCCGCGTCGCTCCCCCGACCCGTCATCCCATAGCCGCTCCAATCCTCGCACCATACCGTACCTGAAACAAAGGGACATTCATGAAATTAAAATAGAAGAATGAGAAACGGTATGAGGGAGAAGTCATACCAAGGCGGTAGGGGGGAGAGGGTGTGTCCTCCACGGCGGGCACCCACCCCTCGGCCCGCGTGCCCGCGACAGCGGAGCTGGCATTGTGCATGGCGACACACAATCACAATATTATTATCGCGATAACCTAACAAATGCAGTGTGCAGCTGCAGCTCGAATTGGTACCGCCTGCGCCGAGCAACTACAGCCAGCCCGTAAGTCGATTTCATTTCGCACCAAACTATCTCCTCTGCAAATAAAACGTTGTTTTTAAATTATTTACAATTAAACCGGTCTTCAACTGCCAAGCGCCGCAAAAAAAAAATGTCATGTCATGAGGTTTATTATTCCTGGTAGTTCCTTCATTAATCATGGCTTTATTCTTTCACCTCCCCGCAACTTCCTGATGACGGCGGCAAACAAGACGTGTCGTCGTACGTGAAGTGCTGCTGCTTTCTCCCCAGAGAGGAGGAAGACAAGGGGGATATGCACCGCAATGCAACAGATGCAATGCAATGTCAAGAGCGCACCACTGCACTTTCCTTTCGCTCGCTCGCTGCGCTCGCCCGGCCGCGCTCGCCCGCCCAGCAGCTGCCCCGGCCGGCACACGACACATCCCCTCCCTGTAAAACACACCGGGCTTTCACACACATCAGACCGCCTAATCGCATCCATGCCTACCAGAGCCAATCGCACAGCAATAATAGTTCCGCGCCGACTCTTCCATCTCAAAATGAGCGTCAGCAAAAGTGCTCATTGAAAAAGTGCAACTGCCTCCGCTGCAGCCGCTGCTGTGTGATTCATTCCGATGCAGCGGGGCTGGAGATAAGCCGAGCGCCGCCCGGCCGGGCTGAGCCAATTACAGCCAGCAGCAGCGGCGACCTTGCCTGCTCCTCAAACCGCTGCCCCTGCTCCCCCCTCGGCCCAGCGCTGTGGCCACACTGTGGCCACAATCACGGCCCGCCCGCCTGCCCGCCACTTCACGCCCTGCACAGCGGTGTGGCCCCACGTGGTGGCCAAGCAGTCTTCCTCCTTCCCTTTCACTTCTCCGAGTCGTCCCCTTCTCCGGCTCGCCGGCCATTATATCAGTTTAACAACTGGACTGGCTGCCCTGCGCTCGGCGCCCAGCGGTGTGACCCGTACACAACGCACCGGCCAATCATCCGAGAGAAAAAAAAACCCAAGTGCGAGTGGAAATACCCAGCAATCGCTTCATTATTACTGCCAAGTGACGAAATGGAAGCGACCGGGTCGGGCGGGCGGGAGGCTCTAGCTGCCATCGCCACGCCCCCCGTGTGCGAGTGTGTGTGTGTGTTGCGAGGGGCGCCACCGAGGGAAGCCATTTGTTTCCGGGTGAAGTGGAGCACAGCAGATGGCTCCCCGGCACACCACCACCATCGGGACGGTAATCATCACGGAGCGCAACACACACTCGAGTGGTGCAAAGGCCCGACCCGACCGGGCCGACACGCGCGACGCACAGCGCAGCCCAGGCAGGGGTCACCGGCACACGGCGGGAGAGATGGACGATACGCGCCACCGATACTCACTCCAGGAAGAGCGCGCAACGGCTCAATCACAGGAGCGCATACAGAGCCATACACTTACAAGGGGGCTTAGGCAAGTGTAAATTCCCGATCTTGCCCAAACTCGGTATATTTGTTTCTTATCTATGTTGATGACGACTGACGGTAGTATTTTTTCCTGAGAGTCAATTTCTAGGGTACTTTAGGGGAGGAAATAATGGAAAAATATTGAATTTGGGCCAAAAATGACGGAAGGAGGTCTCAAATCGAAAAGTGTCAGAGGAAGTACCCCCCCAAAACCGCTCATTTTGAGTCAGAATATCCCTTAATATTTGTACAAAAGTAGAAATTTGTATTTTGTGAAATTACACGCTTTTATAGGGAGTTTCGGCACATGACTCTCAGGAAAAAATTTGGTCGGCATTCGTCACCTACATAGATAAGAAGCAAATATACCGAGTTTGGGCACGATCGGGAATTTACACTTGCCTAAGTCCCCTTGTTAGGGCTGTACGCGCGGCGCGCTCTGTTCAAAGCGTCGGAGCCCGTATTATTTCCGGAAAAAGTGGCAACTTCCCCAGTGGGAAAACTGGGGAAAAAACAGAAATATTTTCAAAAAATAATTGAAGTAAAAAATTGAAGCAAAAAATTTGGACGTGATAAAAAAAATCGTGAAAAATTCTCAAAGATACTTTCCTAGAAAATTAAAGTTCCTAACCTCGGCATAGGCCACCGTCTCGCCCAGCGCAGCGATGACCAGTCTCGCAGACTCTCTCACTCTCCTAATTGTGCCGTTAAAATGGGCAGGCTGCGGCGGCAGCGCCTTTAGAAAGCCGCGGGCAGAAACTAACGCCCTTTCCGTGACAACAACTCCGGGGCTCGCGCGGGGTGCCCCGTGTGGAGTCTGCAGAGTTCCTTGCCGCCGCAACCGGATTGGGCTGCGAGGGGTGAGGTCGGCTCGGCCACGCGCGGAAACACAAAAACGAAAACAATAAACGCCACTTTCCCTGTCAATCTAAACGGCGGCACCGCGCGCGCGCGCGCGCGCGTGTGTGTGGTCGGTCTTGGTCGCCCCACTCACCTACGATTCCGATACCCTTTTTTCCTGAACAAATAGCAGCTCAACTTTCGAAACGTTTTGGTCAGAGGCATCGACAATGCCCTTACTATTGTTTAACTATTTGCAAACACTGGAGTTTAAGTATGATTAAACACCACGTTCGCTTTTGCATAACCAAAACGCGAAAAACGGAATCAAAGAGTACAACATTTCAGATTTAACAATCTAGGCTAGGTTTTACTCAAATTTATAAAGGAAAGAGAGGATTTAACTTTAAAAACGCGTGCATAATTAAAATATGTATTGTTCTGATGCGTGCCAATTCCAGTTACAAATTCAGTAAAAGTGACAAATAATGTCAGAGGCGTCCGGAGGCGTCCCTGCTGCCTTTGCAAAATTTCGTGGGTATATTTCAAATTTCCTGGGTTTTCCTAGACACCCTGCCGTCGCACACCCCGAGCAGCAGCAGACGCCCCGAGGAGGCAAACGCCCTAATGAAGCGAGCTGTGCCGTGCGGTCACATTTCACGGCTTATTTTCGCACCTTTCACCGCCGAGCGGAGCGGAGCGCCGAGCGCCACGCCCGGCCAAGACCAAGGCTCCTCTTGTCGGGGTCCGGCCGGCCACTTTGCATAGAGCCCAGCCAGGCCCGCGCCCGACCGCGGTCACGATCGAACACGGGCCGACACGGGCCGGGCCGGGCCCGCTGACCAATGCTCGTGATGACGAGTCCTTGCCGCGTCTCCACAAACACACCGCAGCACGACACGACCAACAACACCACCATCTTCTCCTCCTCCTCCTCCAGCGCGCTCCCGCCCGCTTCAGCCCTGCGCCGCGAGCCCGCCGCAGCCAGCCACTGCTGCGGGCGAGAGAAAGGGATGACATACGGCCACACCGCGAGCGCCAGGCGGGCGCGCTCCTGGGGGCAGCAGGGGCCCTTCTCCACCTCCGGGAACCTCCGGGAACCTCCGGGGTCGAGTCCGGAAAGAAGTCTCCGAACCGCCGCCGCCTGCACTGCACCCCCCGCCGAGCGCAGGAGGGCCGTTATACAGGGAAGTATCCAGCGCGCGGTGCTCCAGATCCTCTCCTCCAGGTCCAGTCTGACCGCTCCTCCAGGCGTCTGCCGCGCCACCCACCGCCAGGTGTGCTGCGCGGGGGCCACTCATATTGCAAAGAGCAGGCCCACTACTGGAATGGGGCAATGGATGACAGCCCACTGGGTGGGCGGGGCGGCGGGCGCAGCGCGCACACCACCCTTTCACCCGGCCGGGGCAGAACTGGAGCCCCGCGGCTCAGGGCCGCCGCCGCCGTGTCTGGACCGTGTCCAGGCTCCGGCCCTGCTTGTCCAGCCCTGACCCGGCCCTCTGGCCCTGCCTGCCCAGCCCGCCCGCCCGCGGCCACGTTACGATGAGCCGCATGACTTGACTCACGGCGCCGTGACACCGCGCCGCGCCACACGCCTTCCGGGCTTTTACCGGACCGTTTCCGTAAATATTGTTTCCGTCGTGCCCCCAGCGCGCGCGCGCGCGGCGCAGGAGGCGAGCGCACGCTTCCCTTTTGGCAGAGCAGCGGTTTTGAGAGGATCGCGGGTGGGAACGAAATGAAGAGAGCGAAATTACCAGCGAGCGGCAACGGCGCGCGAAAAAGTCGACCATGGACCCTGTCCGCAACAATTGTATCACGTTCTGTGTGAGGATGATCTAATCTAATTAACTGTCTCAATTATTTTTCTACGAACACAACTTTTCAAAAGCCGTATTGTTGGAAGCTCTCGTTGTCCCCAATCGCGGCTGCCCGCGGCTCCACATCTGCAACTCTCCAAAGAAAGTCCCGTTTTACTTTCCAGTCGCTGCGCAGTGACACAAGACTACACCACACTCACACACGCTTTATGGCCGCGACGGACGACACTAGACCTCTGCGTAAAACAAACACACACACACACACACACACACACACACACACACACACACACACACACAACAGAGGACATGGATGTCTGTCTCGGGCGATCACAAACAGAGCCCAGCCCTCGGCTTCCCCCCAGTTACGTTGCGTCCCCTGGTGGGCGCGTGGCGCGGCGCGCGGCTCGTGGGATCCCTCCATTAAAGTGCCAACTTAACGTTTTCACACAAGCATCCGCGGTCCGGCGCGCGCCACGACACCGCCGCCCGTCAGGAAACCGTCACGTTTGTTGTCTGGGTTATCATTATTATTATTGCAGTCGTTTCACATCATAGCACAGCTGTGGTTGGCGCTCACCTCTGTGCGCTTTGAAAATAAAACGAAAACAAACATTGAGAAATGAAAACAATTCCAAAATGTAGATCGCATAACTATCCTCTTTAAATTGTGACTTTGGTCAAAAGCTCAGGAAAAAGGGGGGGGGGTGAAATTCCAAATTGCGGAAATAACTGAAATCAACGAAGTTCCAGCACAGCTGAAGCGCCATGCGTCGTCGTGCCAAGAGGTTAGGGGGCCCTGCCCCGGCCGTGCCCCGGCGGGGGAGGAGCGCGCCCGAGAATCACACGACTATGAGAGAGAATCTTTCTCTCTCTCTGGCTTGCGCAACGAGGCGGTTCCGACCTGGGCCGTGCATCGTGGGACCACACGAGCTAAGTGGGGCAGGGGGAGGAGGCCCTCTACGCATGTGAGGGGCGCGCACACAACAAGGTCCTCCTCCGGGAAGGTCTTCTTCGCAGAGGGTCCGACGCCGTATTGGGTCGTCTGGGGGAAGCAGCCCCACTGAGGTCGAAAAACACACATCCAGGGGAAACTTATTTCGCTTTATGGGGTTTCGAACCGGACGGAAGAGGCAGTCAGCCTTCCATACTACGCGCTCACCACCACCGACTTTCCTCGACCACGCAACCGCGTGGCGCTGGGTGGGTATACACAGCAGCAGGCAGTGCCAGACCATCATCGGGATATCGGCTGCAAGGTCGGGGCATGGCTGGGCATGGCGTGGCAGAGCGGGGCGTGGCGGGGCATGGCGGGGCGCACGTGAGTTGCACGCGACGATGAGCAAGTAATGAGGGACCAGCTGGCCACCACCCGCCCCGCCCCGCTCGGGAGCTCAACTGCCATCCATTCACGCCATCCCACCCGTGACCCGCGGTGTGGGAGCCTCTTCACCCCTCAGCCGGGGAGCCCACCCCACTGACGTCAGCAGCGCCAAAAGAAAGAGAAGAAACGAATCACACTCACTCAGACACACACACAACACCTTTCACCTGCTGCAGCTGCCGCTGCGCAAGACCCGCGCATTACGCCGAGCAAATAGCCTACTCTGCCCCAACGAGACACGGTCGTTAAATCAGCGCTGCCACCACGCCGAACACCAGTTGCAGCGAGGGCGACTTTTCAACACACACAGCGGGTGAGGTGAGGTGAGCCGTGTGTTCCGTCCACCCACCCCGACCCGTGCCATCCTGCCGCTCCTGCCAAGTTGGGGCCGTGCCACCCCAAGAGGGCTCCCCGCCAGCGTGGGCAAACCCCCATAGCGCAAGGACAAGGCATAGCCGCGGCCAAATAACAGAAATCCCCGTGTGTGCGGCAGCCTCGGCGCGCCCAGCCGCGCCCCGCACCGGCGGCGCAGCGCTGCCATTGCCGAAGGCAGACCGCCTTTCGCTCATCTGATCGGATTGGCAAGACGTCGTCGCCAGCAGGAGGCGGCCAGCCCAGCCCGTCAGGGGAATTAGATCGCGCAGCACAGCGGGCCGGCCAGCCTGCTGCTGGCGACGGCGGCAGAAAGTAGCAGTGGCCGGCAGCCAAGCAAAGAGCAGCCTGGTGCCGCCGCCATCGCGATACACCCGAGGATAGACCACTTTTGCTCACATTTTCACACACCATCCTGGAATTCCTCTTTTCCCATTGGATCACGACCGACGATATGATCTTTACTATGACACACACTATACAGGGTAGGGTGGTCCCATAGACCCCTTTCATTATACCGGAGCTGGGCGCCTGCGAACCGGGGTGTAGACACCCCCGCAGTGCACGCATGCACTGCAGGCAAGATGTTGCCTACCTACCAGGCGCCATGAGAGCTAGCTTGCATACGCTGAACTCGGCAAATTCGTAACGGCGAATGACGGGCGTACTTTCTGGGTGTTCCCTTATAGTGTACCGACCGCATGCGGTCGCAGTCGTGCGGGCAGGTGTAAGCAAAATAAAGGAAGCGGTCTATGGACCACCCTGTCCTGTGTTCACTACACCAGCCTTGCCGGCTCAAAGCAGCAACTCTAGAAGGGCAGGGGATAGTGGTGTCCAATGGTCGGTCGCTCGGCGCCGATGGGTGCCAATCGGGCGAGCGAGAGGGACGGAGCTAGTGGCCGGCTAGCGCGTGAGAGAGAGACGGCAGACAGGTGGAGTGGGGGGTTGACCGACCATTGGACATCACTAGCAGGGGAGATCACTTACAGAAGCACTTTTTGACTAGCTTTCGATTTACACACACGAGGACAAACACACAAGAAATGATCAGCATCTCTGGACACACATTCAAAGTTGGATGAGCTCGACCGGCTCCCCGCGAGCACGTCACTTACGGGCGTAACGTTGGGCCCCACGCCGCGCCGTTCCCACGACGCACCGCCGGGCCGAGCCGGCCCGCCCGCCCGCCCGCCCGCCGCTTCCCGATAAGCAAGGAAGGGAAGCCGCCGAGGATTCACGACTCTGGACCACGATCTTCATTAACGCACGGTGTGACGTCACGCGGCCGGTCACGAGGGCCAACTTTACAGACTACACTCCTGACGGGGGGCGGGCCGAGCGAGTCTGGACATTAGCGGCATAAATGTTGTGGATGGAGGAAGAAGAAGCAGCGTCGTCGTTCCCGAGTCAAAGGTCAGTCGAGGGATGGAAGCGGGTGAGGCGGGGGTGAGGGGCGCGGCGCAGCGTTGCAGTCTCGGTTGCAGTTTTTGAGCCGGTTGCCGAACCCTTTCAGCGGCGATATCGGCCCGCGAAACCGCCCCGACACTAAATCGTTTTTACCCGCGACATTTACGCGCGCGAGACCGACAACCTCATAGCGCCAGCTACTACCATGACTTGGCCGCGGGCTGAAAGTCGAGTGAGCGGGGCCGCGCGGCAGTAAAAAACAAAACCTCTTTAGCCTCCCGTTCAAATACCCAGCAGCGCCGCGAGCCGGCCCACGCAGGGGCAGCCGGGGGCCGCGAGTCAGACGAATGAAAGACAAAGAGAATGATTACAGGCATCATGCACAGTGCCTTAGCACGTCCGTGTCGTCCACGGCAAAGCAGCCGGCCGCGCGTCAAACCACCACCATCTCCTGCACTCCTCGTTGGCCATTCAAAAGTGGAGTGCGCGATAGGGCAATCGCAGCGCCCGGCCCGCCCGCCCGCTCCCTCCAGCTGCTCCCCCGGCCGGCTCCTCCGGCGCGCCTCCAGCGCCTTCCAGCGGACTGCAGCCCCCACCTGGAGAGCGGCGGCCGGAGCGGGGCGCAGCGTAGCATAGCGTGGCGCCAGCCCCCCAGTGCGAGGCGGGCGGCTGCAGCGAGCGGAACAGACCTGCTACACGGTGTGGCGGCGCGGCGCGTGCGTGCGACAGAGAGTGTGTGTGCTGTGACAGTAGTGCGAGTGACAGAGTGCGCCGAGTGACGACAAGACAGTCGCCATGACGTCAGCGGCCAACACCCCCTGGGAGAGCCCCTGGACCCGCCACTGGATGAGCGTGCTTCTCGCCCTCTGCATCGGTAAGTGCCACAAAAAGGTGCCATCATGTGCGTCCGTGGTGCCTCGGGTACTCTGGTACCGTGGTATTTCTGAAGAGGGTCCCCGCGTCCCCGTAGGGGATGTGTCATTAAGGACACGAGACGCTATGATAAAAGTATCAACACCTCTCTGAAAATGTCTAACCTTTGTAAAGCCACTAAAACGGCGCTGGAAAGATGTTATAAGTCTTAGTGCCTCCAACAGTTTTAATGGTCTTTAATGGCGTGTAGTCTTTAGCGCCTTCAAAAGGTCCTGCCTTTGTTTCACCAGTTTAATGACTGTGTGGCCTAGTGTGAGATTCATCCATATAACGATCGGTAGGGGGTAGGACGGGGTAGAAACACGAGACAGGACCAATCTCCACAAGTGGTGGCTCCTGGGCGGCCCGCGCGCGCAAGTCTCCAAGCGGCCCACTCCACCCCAGCGACACGACCACAAGCGGTCCGCTTCGAGTAAACGAGGGGAAAAAACAGCACTACCAGCCAAATCCGTCAAGGTCGCTCGTCTGTCCGACTGCGCGTGCGTGCGTTAACCCTGGTGCATTCATTCGCCAGCTAGCTACATTTTTTTCTTCATTTTTATTGCGATTCGCATCCTTCGAGCGGCCGGCGGGGCGCGGCGGGGGCCAAACGGAACGTTGCGCCGGTTGTAATCACTCCATCACGTCGTTATGGAGCTGCTCAGCGGCAGCAGCAGCGGCGGCGCGCACAGCGTGCCGAGGCGCCGCGGGGCGAGGCAAGGCCACCCCACATCCGCGATCGGGTCGCACTGTCTCCGTTTCCTGCGGTCTCTTACACATACAGAGTCGCGTGCTCCGCGCGCGTCACCGGCGGCCGCCACCGCGCTGCCCTCGCGAGCCGCAGCCGCCACGCACCAGAGTTTGCCCCTCGCCGAGTTCCTGGCTCCTCCGCCATCTCTCGAGTCCCGCACCAAATTCCATTCGATCCGACCCGGAGGTCCCGCAGTGGGGCGTGGGAGCGCGATAACGGTCAGTGGGAAAGGACACGCGGGCGCTCCCTTTTGGGGCCGGGACCCCTCCTTATCCGACCTCCAGCAGGAGCAGCAGGAGCAGCAAGAGGACCCTCAGGACCTTCGGGCCGCCCGCCGCCGCTCACTCCTGGAGCAGCGCGGTGAATCGCACCGGCCGCCATTCTTTCCACACATTTGCGAGCGTAGCAAGCCCGGTGGCGGCGGCCGCGGCCTTCTCCGCGCGGAGCGTGGCGGCGCGCGGCGGCGGCAGGCTTCCTCCGCGAACAAGGCAGAAAAATGCATAATTATTATTACCGTCGCGCCGTTCGATACGCCCGCCGCCACACATTGCTTATCATCTCGTTCCGTCGCGCGGCCGCCACACATTGCGGAACTCTTGTTGTGCGAGCTCCACGCGGCTCGTGGGCGGCTGGGCGGCGTTAGATTCGGATCCCGGATCTCTCTCAAGAGTTGCATTATTATTGCTGGCCGGGTTCGGTTTTGGTCCAGCAGGTGTGTGTGTAACGGGTAACCGCGCGGCGCCCCGCGGGCAGTGGCCAGACACCAACCAACCACCGTCGCCGCGACTCGGAAAAAATAAAAATTATCCACGCCGACAAACAACAAGCCGCCGACAGCTGCCAGCAGCAGGACCCGACCAGTAGGCAGCGAGCCTTCCTGACGGCGGCCCACCTCGGGCCCGCGCCACATCGCCTCGCGGATCACCGAGCGGCAGATGGGCGAAGTGATACGGCACGCGCACGATCCGCCGCGGCTAAAAACAAAGACAGACTCGGATACTTTCGTTTCATATCGGATCAGCAGCGGCAGCAGCAAGCTCCGAGGAGGAAGGGGTTGCGTGGCCGGCCGGGCTGAGCAACAAGGTGCACCGAGGTGCACGGCCGGTCAGGGTGGAGCAGGCGGCAGAAAGTTTGACGAGCGAGTCGAGGAGGGGCGGCACGGAAGGGCTTCACTTACTTCCGTTCATTGTCGTCGTCGTCTTCTCCGAACACCTCGCGAGTACACCATTGGGGCGGAGATGGAGAGGATGGTCCAGAGGAGAAGGGGGAAAAGGGGGAGAGGGCAATGGTTGGGCTGGGCATGTAAATCCGCACCGGCCCGCCCCGGTCAAACGGTCGTGTTCCTCCGCGCCGGTCCCACAGCAGGTGCCGGTGCCCCTCCCCACCGCGCCGCGCGACCACTCGCCGCCTCTTAATGCTTTTCTCCGCCAGCAGCAGCCGGCGGCCCGGGATACAGCCGTTTGGCTAAATGGCTCTTCCGAGCGGCGCGGCTTTCCCGCATCGATATTCGTCGCGGTCCATTACGCGGCGCTCGGGCCAGCATCATGCACACCTCTCCTTGCACGGCGCGCGCGCACACGGCTAAAACGTGCTCTGATTACCGTGTCTTACGTGATTTTGGCCACCGCGTGGAAAAGAGGGGGGAGGGGGGAAGAATTTTATTCGAATTTCTATTACCATGTTTCAAACGTTGATGAAATATCATCAAGCGCTTTTCTTTAATTCTGAGGGAGTTCGAGGAAGTAGCCGAGCTGAATTCCCCGGTATTCCCTCAAATCTAAAAAGAGCTGTCACTTTGCAAGACAACGAAAGACATATGTGATGCACTACCGGGCCCCAGGGGGTGCGACACGGTGGCGATGCCATCGCATGCCGCCCCTGGAGGCTCCAGGCGGGCCGGCCGGCTCCAGCAGTGAAAGTGACCGCAGCAGCAGCAGCAGGCTGACCACTCGCTAAGGAAAAGAGGGAGGGGAGCAGTCTATCTGCTCGCCGGCTGGCCAGCTCACGCGCGCACGAACACACTCGCGGTGATGACCCGCTGGAGGAAGGCTATGGCTGGCCCGCTCCAGTACATCATCAGCCCGCGGCGCGCTGGACAAGCAGGCGAGAGTCGCTGGCGCAGACTCCAGGCCCCGATAGGAGAAGCCGCCGCATACCAGCAGGACGGGCCTTACACAAGGTGACACAGGATGGCCGCCTCAAGCCGTTCACCCACTTGGGCCTCGCTGCTCCTCTTTGCATCACCTCGTTGGGACGTGAGGGCGGCCGCAGCGGTGCGGGTGGTGAAGGCGGGAGGGGGCGGGCCCCGCCTCCCGCACATCAGCCGTCATGATACACTATACTTGGGAGACAAATTGGTCAATTTTTTCCTCGCTCCCGTAAAGCCTGCTGCTTGCTGCGTGCCACTCAGCTCGGCACATGAGATAAATCACTTAGAGGAGACAGGAAAAAAACGCATGGTCGATTGGTGTGCAGCCCGGTGTGCGCTGCGCTGACCGTTCACACACCAGTCGTCTGGTGGCGCGACACGCATAATTACACAGCGCATGAGAACCCACCGACTATATCGACCACACCTTTTATCTCTCTCTCTCCCTTTCTTCACTACTTCTTTCGTCCTGCAAACAAGCAAGCATGCGGCAGGCGCACCCGCCACCGCTGCTGCTTGCTTGTTGGGGTAAGAAAAATAAGGTAAGAGAGAGAAAAAGGTCCGCGCGAGCGCATTTCTATGGAGCGGCGCGCGGCACGCGGCCGTCGGGAATGGCGTCAACGCGGCAATATACCGCAACGCACTCGCACCTGATAACACGCGAGAACACGCTCGCGGCCGGCGAACTGGAGGGACCAGAAACCACCCGACGCGATTACCACAAAAGTTGCCCCCTCAAAAAAGCCGCCCCCCCCCAAAAAAAATGCAGTTACTCATGGGTGCACTCAATGAGTTTAAGTGTCTAAGAGTAGTTGGGAGCAATGGCGAGTTTACGCGAGCATTTAACTTTTACCTCGTGTAAACTAGTTTTTACCGTGGTGGACACCTCACCATAAAGTCTACAAAAAATTGATGATTTCCATACTTAATCATTCGTTACTGGTGCACAGAAATAATTCAAATGCCATTTACACAATATTTTTACTTGCTACGTCAATTTCTTTTAGCTTGGCGCAAAGAAGTTTAAGTTTAGCTTACATTGCCCCCCCGCTGCTCTGAGCACGACCAGGCAACACCTCAGTGTTCCATGGACTCTCGGCGTGAGCGGCCGAAAAACCGAGTAGCGCACCACACAAACCGCGTCAGCGGCCAGACAACGCCGTAATCGTAATCACAATAATAACGTAATGGGGGTCGAGGTCGTATGCAAAGAGCTCCCCAGTTCAGTAGTTAGCTACACGCACGCGCGCCCCCCAAGGGCCGCCGATTTTCTCTGCTCTTTTGAGTAACACACTCCCGAGTCCAGCGAGCGCACCGGCTGACCACAACAATGGCAGTGAGGGGCGGGGTGGGGCGGGGGTGTAAGCGGAGCCGGAGCGGGTGGGGCGCGCCCACTTGAGCCGAGCCCAAGCCGAGCACGGCCGTGCTGTTCACACTCACACCCCTCCCCGGCCCGCCGCAGGTCGGGAGCGAGAGAGACAGACGAGTGTGCCCCCAATTATTATATCACGGCCCCCGACCTCCGAGTCAATGAACGTCTAAATGAATGGCCACCGCAGCCGCGGCGTCCAGCGTCAGCGCCGTCTCCAGCACAGCGGCTCCGCGTCTTCTCGTTTACGTCACCACCGCCGCCACCTCACAGACCTGCTACAAGGCACGCTGGCTGGGAACGGGTCATTTTCGGGCGCGCGGCCGCTGCGCTGCCCTGGGAGACTGCGCGGCCCTTCTACTGGAGCCCTGCGCCTCGTCAGCAGACTGATGGAGCGGTCGGCGCGCGCACACGCACACACAGTGACAGCCGACGCCCTGGGGGCAGCCATAGCGCTTCCTCAATCAGGGCGGCCAGGACGTGGTGTGTGCGTTATGCGATCACGTCATCGGGCCGCCAGGGCCCTTCGACAGTCCAGTCCGGTCAGTCGAGAGGGAAAGGAGAGAGTGGAGGGGGCACTCTTAGTTTCTTACGAAGAGAGGTCTTCGTATTATGAAGCTTTCAGTTTGTAAGATACGAAGGATCTGGAGCAGCCATAATACGAATACCCTTGTTCGTAGTATACGAAGATAAAGGTTCATAATACGAACAACAGTTGACTCATTCGTATGGTACACACAGGTCACCACCATTAAACATTTACCGTCGGAGTCATCATAGATGGATTTGTAATACGAACTACTAATTGACTTTAGAAAATTAAAATGTTATCAAATA
>NW_026267221.1:162077-164680 GCF_000697945.3 Frankliniella occidentalis
GCAGACGACAGCAAACGACGAGGAGAATACCGAAGGTTTGAGAGAGGGGGGGGTGAAGCTAACGACAGTCGACAGTCGAAAACAGGTGACTGCCCCTACTGCGGTTAAAGGGTTAAAGGCAGGTCAGTGTTGTTGAATCAGAAACATGGCCCCTACACGAAGATGCAGATGGACAAGATAATTCGGTTTTAGTGCTATTTTGAAGTGTGTCCGATGATGACAGTGAACGAACAGTGGACTCATTTTGACGGCCGTTATCTCCTGTCTTATAAACGATAGTGAGAAAACATTGTGGTAATGTCTAGTGCATAAATATCAAGTCAAGTTGCAAGAAGTCCCCATAGCCTTGTCTGGGCTAGGCAATCAAGTGGTGTGCACAGTGGGTCTGGTCTGGTATGCTAGAGTGAAGGAAAACCCCTTCAGTGGATATTACTGAAATACTGGTGAGTAAAACTAAGCGTTTGATGTCTCCCACTGATCAATAGGACCTCGTCCATTGAAAAATCACTGTTAGACAAGTTAATATTTGGTCTATTAATATTTCATGGTCTCGTGGAAATATCGCTAACAATTAAAAGAAGTTAAAGTGATCTGTAATTGGTATGTACGAAGAATAGTTTATTTGCCTTCGTAGTTACAAATGTATGTTGGTTGATTCGTAATTACTGATGCCATTACAAACTGTATTACGAATAACTTTGTTCGTAAGGAAGAGACCCTTTAAGGGACCTCTAGATGTTATTCGTATTACAAACGGAGCTCTTCGTAATATGAAGAACCTTGTTCGTACTTACAAACAAATAGAACTATTCGTATGTTATGAAGAGCATGTCTTCGTAAGAAACTAAGAGTGGGGAAGAGTCCGGCCCGCGCGTCCGGTCCAACAGGACGCGCTACACGCCACGCCAAATAACTCTCCTCTCTGAGTTTGGCATGCGCTCATCGCGTGTATGAAGAGCCGCGCGCCGCTAGGGTCGTGCGTGTTACGTACACGACTTATTACATTAACCCCGACAGCTGTCGGCACTGCGGTGCCGCTACCACCGGCTGAACCAGATCGAGTAGAGCGACCCGCGAGCTCATCGGCCTAGGAGGGATATTACCAACCAACCCATCGCGAAATAGCACACTGCCACACATATCATACGCACCAGAACGGGTAAATCGCACAGGGAGGGGAAAAATTTACAGGTCACCTACACGGGATCATCCAAGAAGAACATCCGTCCGGTCAGTCATGCGCCGTTACAGACCTGCTAAGTTCAGCCTCTGTAGGCTCTCATAGCGCCTGACAGGTAGGCAAAATCTCGACTGCAGCGCGTGCATGTACTGCGGGGTGGCCTACCCCGAGTCTCGCAGGCGCTAAGCTCCCATACCGCCGAATGAATCGGAAAAAGGGAAGTACTTTCCGGACGGTCCCAAAATTTCCCGAAAGATCTCAATTTTTGAGGTGAAATATAGACTAATTTCCCACTTCACAGTAAGTATGGGATATAGCAAGGGAAGGGGTCGTGAACTCCCGTCGCAAATAGGCTCCAAGTTCGAAGTCGGAAAAACATTGACAAGACTATCAAAGGTACGAGCTGAGCTGAACATTACCTTTAGAATGCCATTGATCACCCCCCCCCCAACCCCCCTCCTCATACAACCCTACGTACCTGTCCCGCCCGACCACCCGCGGGCCGCAACCTGAGGCCATCCGACCAGTGCAGCAGCTGGGTGCAGCAGCTTGGTGCAGGTGCAACACGCAGAGCACGCTAATGAAAAGACCGCGGCGGGGTGTGTACTTACGTGAAGAAATGATACAAATTTAACAAGTAATTTTATGATTCAATATGACAACTCATCACTCGTCTTCAACTATTTTTCTTGTATCTTCGTCAATAACGCGTTGGTACACCGGACAACACTACCCACAAACCACCTCACTCGTGTGTGTCATATGTGCCTCTTCCCATCGCATCACGTCACCGCGGTGGCGGCAGGCCGGCGAATAGCGACGAGACGAAGACGAAACTTCCTTTTCCTCCCTTCTTCCTAGGAGCGTTGGCTCACAGCAGCAGTCATGCACGGACGGACGACGGCGAGACGCGGTCAAAGGCCGTATTACGGACAAAGTGGCGGCGCCGGGAGGAGCTCGAATGGCGCGCGGCATTTAGGCGCCATTTCACACCTAAGGTCAGGCACCCGTAAGTCAACATAGCGAGGGAGGCGCGGGGGGCGGGGCTGATCCGGGGCGCTGATTAGCCTTCCTCTCGCACGCTCGACGCGCAGCAGCAGCGGCGCAGCGCACCGAGCAGAGAGCCCCCTCAGCGCTCCTCCGCACCGAGAGCAAACTCTCATCCGCAACAAAAATCTCTCCACTTACGCCGACGCATGCCTCGTATCACATAACGTAACATAGCTGATTATAATTTGCAATCGTAAGGTATTAACATTTTGGTAACGTCGTCCCTTCCCTCCTCTCTCGTCTTTCTCGCAACGTCACGTCACGAGGACATGTTCTTCGATTCAGAACGCCCGCCTGTCGCAAAGGCACATTCCCCCTCGTGAACGGTATGACTTTCAAACGAATGAATGCGTGACGTGACAAGGGATCAGCC
>NW_026267221.1:164730-182296 GCF_000697945.3 Frankliniella occidentalis
AGAGAGAGAGAGAGAGAGAGAGAGAGAGAGAGAGAGAGGCGAGGAAGGGTACTTGTACCGCCCTTCCTTTCTCGCAGAGCAGCCAAACGAACGTGCAACCCATAAGCCGCGTTCAATTACCCGCGCTAAACAGAAAAGAGGCGAGAGGCCCCATAAAATCGTGTAACAGGCAGCAGGAGGCAGGCGCACCTCGGCGGTATAAAGTGGCCAAGGCGGGGCAACGCGGCAGGCAACGCGTTATAATGCGCAGGGTGTCCCTCGGGCCATTACCAGCGTAATTGAATGGACAAACACACGCCAGCCAATACTGGCCGTGGGGCAGCACCCCTATATACCGCTATATGGAAATCGAGCCAAGCCGAAGCCAAAGAGGCTGCTGCTGCTGCTGCTGCACCAAAGTTACAACTATACAACGTTACAATAAAGCGCGTTATGCAGCGCGACTCCCAAACAAATCGCCCCGCCCCTACAATCCCATACCGTGACGGTACACACAACGTTTTATTCAGCGAGGGGCCAGCGGGCCAGCGTGTTCACTGATACGGTCCGCGCCGCGCCACGCCACGCCACCTGTCGTGCTGCTCCAGCGCCCCGGGACAACAACAACAACAACAAGAGCTCCCTTTCATTTATACGGGCCGGACCGGGACTGTTTGGTTTGCACCGCATCCACTTTCTTTCTGGATAACACAGCAGCACACACGTACTCGCTCATGCACTCCCCGCGGTCGCTGCGGCGCGCGATACCCTCTTTCTCGCCCCCCCCCCCTTTCTCTCTCTCTCACCTCTCTTTCTCACTCACAAGCAGCGCACTCTTCCGCGAAGGACAGGTTTGTTTCCTTCTCTTGTTGTTGTTGCTTCCTTGAATATCGAGCCGGACAGGACACCGCTTTCCCCCCGGCATCCGCTGCAACTTGTCCCCCCCCCCCTCCGCGCGGGCGGGGGAGGAGAGAGGAGAGGGGGGGGGGGCGCTACGGCTCGACCCTGAGTGCGCGACTAACTACCGCTGTCGCGCCCAGAAGTAAGTGAGGAGAATGTTGGACGAGGGGGGGGGGGCGACAGGAGACCCGAGGGGCCTAACCACCGGATATCTGCTGAAACTGAACAGCAGCAGCAGCACAAGAAGCGACTAAAGTGCGGTAACCGGTCCAGAAAAAAAACAAGAAAACAAGAAGAAATCAACACAAGGGTCAGTTCGGCATTTAAGGATCCCACGCGCAAAAGCTGGCCACACTTATCAGCACACTCATTGCGACACCCTATATGGGACGGGGCGAGCTGGCCGCGCTCCAGCCGGGAGGGGAGGGGGAGGCACGTAGGTAGATAAGTGGGATGGATGGATAGATGGACAGAAAAGCTGCTGGTCAGCGAGCGGGTAGGCGGCTGAGTGTAGGTGGCCGGCTGGGACTCTTCAGCGGAGGAGATACGCGCGGGCGAGTGCCCGGAAAAAAAATGGAAATAAAACATGGTGGTACGGCGAGGAGAGCAAAGAACATTTGTGATGAAGACAAGAGCGGATGATGGGGGGCATTGGCATTGGTCTCCACGAGGGGCGTAGCAGCAGCAGCAGTGAAGGGGGCGCGTGGCGCGGCATGGTGAAGTGAGTGGTAAAAGTGTGGTGCGGCATGGTGAAGTGAGTGGTAAGAGTGTGGCGCGGAGAGAGGCGGCGCGCGAGGTGAAGTGGATTAAAAGCCCTTCGCATTGCTCATATAGAACAACTGGAGACGTAACCGATCGGCCGCGCTCCGCATGGCAATGGCAAGCGATTCTCCGCACGGGGGCGCCCGCAGGTGCATGCCAAGCAGGGGCGGTGGGCCCGGTGCGGGGCTACGACTCCCGCGCCTCCGAGCTCGCGGGCCGCTCCAGCGCGCCCCTCGGCCCACAGTGGTCGGAAAGGCCCGATTAGCCCGCCAAAATTCATTTAAGTCAAGTTGGGCCGGCGAAGTCCCGACTTGTGTCGTCGAATAAGCAATATTTCACCAACTCTGGCGCGAAATATTTCCAAAATCGGCCGAACGGTTCCGGAGATATGGCCCGACAAACACGACCGTCTCTCTCTCTGAGCTTTACCCAGATTTGTCATATCCAATTATTAAAGAGGCTGGGGTCCCCAGAGGAGGCCGTGGGTGGACTCTGTCGCTTGCGTCTGATTCTTCATGATAGGAACATACTTTCTTAGTGTTTTTCGTCCATCCCAACTAACCTACTTGGTCCCAACAGTCAGTATTTCCGAATCATTATTTATTGTACTTTTGTGCACTTTTGACAGGGCCGCAAAACTTTGTGTCACAATCTGGCAACCGGATACCAGCGTTAAATTGTTACTTTGGGTACTACTAACAAAGTGCAACAGAGTTTACCTGCCCATGTTTGCCCATTTGGATACAAATGGGAGACAAACTTGGTCCAAAACGTACAATCAGCGCGCGCTGATACGCGTGAAATCCATAACATCTCAGCCAAACCTTGTCTGATTGTGCTCAAACAGACAAATAAACATACGCTTTCGCTAATCTTCTAAACACAAACGCATTTTTCTCCATTTTTCTCGATTTTTTGCGATTTTCTCCGAATTTTGGTGAGAATTGTCGAAAATGGGCGAAATTCGTCGGAAATCGTCGGAAATCGGATAAAACCGCAGAAAATCAGGGAAACGCATTAGAAACGGTATCAGCAGTACCTAAAGCCCCCTTACACGAGTTTTTACGCTGGGGGGACCGGCCTTAAGCGTTGACAACATGTGTAACTAATTTACGGATGCCCCCTCGCAAAAAATACCGTTAGATTCGGTGTCAGCGGTACTCAAAACACCCGTACACGAGTTTTTACGTTGATAATAGCACTCCTTCTATTTTGGCGGGCTAATCAGGCCTTTCCGACCACTGTGCGGCCCCTGGAGCCCGCGGGCGGCTGCCGCGCGCGTTGCGCTGCGGTGATACAACGCGCTCGTTTGATTTGCGGTCGTCTCGACCGGCCCATCATATGGATCATCCACATTGCGCAGCAGCGGCTGGCCGGCTCATCAGGGACAAGGTACCCTCACTAGGAAACACACGAAGGCACGCGAAAATTCGGCACCTTGATTCTAATGGAGTTTGCAATACGACCAATAAGATCAACTAGTAACTGCGGAATGACGCTAGTCTATCGCGTTCAGATACGGCGTTGTTCTGTGCGCGGATATTCATCCCACCATTCGGCTGTCTTTCAAATACAGGTTGGTCCTTTTGCCCCGTTAGAGCGAAATGGTATACGACTCCGCATGCAGTCGCACGGTCGGGTTTGCCTACCGAAATCATGCCACGGAGATTTAGCTCAGCCTTAGAGCCCGTGCACATAGGCAAGCTAGTCGCACGGGTCCCAAAACCATTTGTTCCAACGGGGCAAAACAGTCAACCTGTAAGCTCTGTATATAGGAGCGTGTTCAAAAACGTAATCTCAATGTCACAGGTATCTAAAGGCTGGGTTCTCCTCCGCCACGGTTTATAACGAAACCGGGAAAAAAACGAAAATAATGGAACTGTTTTGCCGTCACGAGAGAGCAAAGAGCAAGGCCCAAACCAAACCGTACAACGCCACCTGCTAACGGCGAACCACTTCACAAAGCCAACATAACGACGGCTCGGCGCGCCGCTCCGGTACAACAACACCGAGACTCGTGACTCTCGCGTCATTATCGCCCAATTTGTCATATCATATCGAGTGTCGTGCCGGCGGGATTCGGACCGCCGCCGAGTTGTTGCACATTGGGCGGGCTTTGCACCGCGAGGCCATTAGGCGGAGGGGCTAAGGCAATCGGCTGTGCATTCCTCCGGCAGGAAGGGCAGCGGCGGCGGCAAGGCGTCGTCGTCGCCGAGCAGCGGCGAGCATTGCACACGCGCTTTTGTCTTTGAGTGCGTCGCGGCGCACGGCGGCTGCTGGCGACCGCGCGACGCTCCTGGCCGGGCGGGCCGGGCACGCCGCGGTGCGTACACGCAACCACTTGGACGTCTTTTCGCTCGGCCGTGGTTCCCGCCACCCCCCTCCCCTCCCCGCTTTCTTCCAGTGCGCGCTCGAGGTAATCATGACGCGCGTCGTCGTGTGATGTGGTGCCGTTGTTGTTGGTGTTGTTCTTACAACGCCGGGAACACGGAAAGGAACCCGTTCCCTGGCCTGGACTCGTCGGTCGCTCGGTCTGTGGGTCGCTCGCGCCCGCCCGCTCGGCCGCCGCAGTCGTGCGCGCGGGAGGGAAGGCCAAGGACGCTCGTCCGTTCCGCCCAAATGGAGCGGACGCCACCGCCGCCGCTGCTCCTCCAGCAGCGCTTAGACGCCGTTTGACCAACAAAAAGGCTTTCATTATCGGCCTGCAGTGACGCAATGAAAATGAAGGGGAAACAAAAAAACAAAAAACACGAAACAAACACACAATAAAGGAGCCCCCTCCCCCTGCTCCCCGTCCTTGAGGTCCTGCCGAGCCCTTCCCTCCCGGTCGTTAGGCCCTTCCACTTGGATAACTAGCGACGCGGGGATAACGAAACGTTATTGTAAGAATGTCGCTCGGGACATCACCGCCACCACCGCTCGGAATCCCGCCCCTCGTCAGCCAATCAAAGAGCCGAACGTACCGGGAGAGAGATAGGCCAACTCTAACGAACGACGCGCAGACGTCCTGCTCCCCCCAGCGCCTCACATACAGTCCCCTCTAAGGTCCATCCAGCGGAAGCAGAACAAACAGAAGTTCAAGGGTTCCTCCCCCGGAGAGCGTGCTGCTCACGGCAGTCGCCCAATTAGTTGGAAAACAATAAGCACTCCGACGGCGGTGCCGCCGAGCGGGGTGGGTGGTGCGGGTGGCGGGGGCCGTGGCCGGCTCAGCTCCAGCCGCGGCCGCCCCCCTCGGCGCTCGGCTCAGGCCGCCTCCGCTGCAGCCGCAGCTCCCGTCCTCGCCGTGCAGGATGCAGAGCCTTGCGTGACGCGACAACACGCGCTGATGCCTTTCAAGGCTAATCGTCGTGGCTGGCACCACAACCCTACCCCATCCCCCGCCGGGGTGGGGTGGATGGCTCTCTCGGACCGCCGGCCGGACCGTCCATCGCTCAGCGGCAGACGGCCCTAATGGGTTTCAAACGTCGCGCCAGAGGTGGACCTTTACCACGGCTCGATTAACAGCGGGGCTACTTGCCGGGGTCAACGTATCCACACATCTCCAAGGACTTTATGTGTCTTCATTTTACGCCGTGGCCGTGAATAAGTTTTCACTTTGCAATTTTAACTGGAGCAGGTCGTGAGGTTCAATCAAGACATTCCCTTGTGGCTGTCTCTGCCCCAAGGTGACAAAATTCCCGCTTTGATAAAGACAGCTAATTGACGATCCAGTTTTGATACAGATTGTTTTCTTACTTCACGCAATGAACAGCCAGTATGTTGCGTATTACAACCTACTAACGAGCGAGACGCATTTTTGTTGAAAAACAACTTTCTGGGGGGTGACACTCCAACGGCCGGTGCGGCGGCCACACGGCGGACCCCACGGCGACAGTTGCGTCGCGACCCGACCGACCAGGACCAGGACGGAGCCGACGGCAATGAGGCACGCGGGCACAATGTGGAGTAGTGGCACACTGTGGCACACCCTGCATATGAAAGAACAGGCCTTTCCGCGGAAATCGGAGCGGACAGCGCACCAGAACAAGTCGGACTGGTCAGCAGCAGCAGGTAGGGCGGTCAGTGTGAGTGATCGGCACACGAGCTCGCCGGGCGGTCCAGCAGCAAGGGGCTGGGTGTCCACCGTCGGACCTTTCACTGCGCGATGCACCAGTTGCTGGCGATCATGTAACCACGCGCACCTTTTACCATGTATTTTTTTTCGTAGCCACGCTCAGCAAGAGGCAGTTTAATCTCTAAACTAAATATTGGACGGCATAAATTAGATACGTTTAAGGAAATGGAATACTTTTTGGGGCCTCTAACACACTTAACCCTAATGCACCGCAAATATACTGTAGAGTCGGATATGTTCAATAAAAATGGGGGAATGATGTACCTCGCTCCTGGCAGAGCGATATCATGCCCGGTTCACCCAATTATATCACTTCTGGGAAAGCGATATTAACTAGACAACCGAATGTATTATGATGTAGAACGGGTAGAGTTCGGAGACAATAACTCCTTGGTTAGAAGCTGTGGTATAACAAGTCTCCAACGTGAAAAATGTCAGCCTGCGGGCAGCTCCGTCAGGGCCTCATGTAGTGCCATCCCTTACTTTTCTCATTTGTGTCACTGCTACTGCTACATACTTCCATCATCGTTCCCTGCAAACGCGGAGGGCGCGCGCGCGCGCGCTTTCCCGTCATCACACCTCGGCGGCTCGTTTGTACGTCCCGCCACATCGAGCTGCTCGTCACGCGGAGAGGCGCGCGCGCGCACACTCACGCTCCTGCTCACCGTGAGCGTGCACTCACTCACGCCCATGTTCACCGTGAGCGCGCACTCGCTCACGCACCTGCTCACCGCCGTGGCCATGTTTATCGCCCTTCTCTGCAGCAGCAGCGGCAGGGCGCGCGCCAAGTGAATAAGCAGCGCGGCCGACAACGAGAACAAAGAGCGAGGTCACCTTTTGAGGAAACCTCCCAAAAATTGCGCGCCGCCCCTTTTACCCCACCGCACCGCACCGGGCCCGGAAGCGCATACCATCTGGTCCACCGCAAGAGTATGAAGGCAATAACGAAAACAAAACCGGCGGCAGCAGCCCGAGGGCGAGCGAGTCACCAAAGCGTGTTGCGCCAACCAAGTCGGACGGCTAAAAACGGCCAAAACGAGTGAAGGTCGCAGGAGCAGCTATGGCGCATCACAGCCCAAATTGATAAAACTGGGCCAGTCGCCTCGTTCGCGAAATGCCAACAAGAGCCAGCGCGCTCGCCAGCAGCGCTGCTGCTGCCGCCGTCTGCATGCCTTGAACCGCGCGGTCCAGCAGTTAGTCGGCACATTACAAGAAAGAGAAAAGAAAGAAAACGAGCTCGTAAGGGACCAGAGCCGCTGGTCAACCTCCAGAAATTAACCGGAGCAAGATTGGGCGGGCGATAGCTATGCAGCCGCCCATTCAGGGGGGACGTCCACGTGTTACACAATCGCGGCGGGACACGTGTTGTTGTGGGGACGCGGCGGGAGGGAGCAGCCTGCCGGGTAGACCACCGCCGCGCGCGCGCGTCTTGCGGTTGCCTACCCCCCGATCCGCAGGCGCGCGGCCGCCTGCCCGGTAGGCCACCGGCACAACGGGCGCGTCAGATGGTTGCCTACCCTCCGCCTGACAGGCGCGCTCGCTCGCTGCCCGATGCGGTCCATCACCCACCGGCCTCCCGGCTCGACTCAATGCCACCACCTTTACGGCAACATTCCGACCGCCTTTACAGCAACAGTCTTAACTAACTACTCGCGCGTTACTTAGAGTCGTCACAATAAAAGTCCCACCCCCAGCACAAAAGAAGTAAAGGGATCCCTTTTTGCACAACTGAGCGCGCGAGCAAGAATCGCCGACGATGGAGTAAACATCCCCATGCGCGCTTGCTCGCTGAGCTTTGGCGCGCACCGTATTCAGACCGTGACTAGTCGCTGACTGGTCTTTGAGCGGGGCGGCCGAGGCCGGGGCAGCGCGCAGGGGAAGCCTGGCAATGTGTCATCCACACGAAAAGAGTTGAGGGATAACGACATCGCACCGTCGCGGGCGGCCGGGAGTCGAACCCGCGCGAGCAGCGCTCCTGAGCGCCACACCGTTGCTAATTGCTGCAGTGGCTGAGCGGCTCTTTCTCTCTCCGCTCGTAAACCGAGCAAGGAGTTCACACAACGACATCCTTCTCTGTGCGTGAGCGCCAACCGCGAGTCGCCCTTTGGCTCGCCGTAAAAGTTACATCCTCCCCCTCCCCCCTCCTTGGCGATGCATAAGGGGGAAAAGGAAGGGAAGAAAGAGGGAGGGAAGACGGAGGGAGGAGAGTGGGCCGGCTAAGAAGAGAGTAGAATAAGAGTGTGGCGAGCTCAGCCCGCCAGCGTAATTCAAACACGCCTAGATAAGGCCATCCTCCCTGGAGGCGTCTCCATTAGCTGACCCGCCGCGCGCCGCACCAGGCGCCGCGCCCGCATGAGGAAGAGAAACTGAACGCCATGGGCGGCCAGGCCAGGACGGCCAGGACGACGGCCAGGCATTACGACTCCAAGCTGGGCAGCGACCAGCCGTGGCCCGCCCCGCCCCGCCCCGTCCGGCTGCAGTCCGCCCCGGCGCGGCGGCGACATCCAGAATTATTAAGTCAACTGCACGGTTAAAACAATATATCCTGCTATATTGAGGAGAAAATGGAAAACTTTGAAAAGCTACGTGACTCCGAGAAGAATAAGTCCTCAGATTTTGAAGGAATCTCAACAAAAAAAATTAGAGGGATTCCCTCATTAGTTTAGGAGACTTCCTCAAAAGTTTTCCATTTCACCTACAAAAAAGCAGATGTTGCTTTTACAGTGTGCCATTTCAGACATACATGGTAGGTGATTTGCGACGTCTACTGGGTGGGCCACCCTAAATTACCTGAGGAAAAAATCAGCGCAAATCACATGCCCAGCAAAAAAATACGTTTTGGAGAGGAATTTCAGTATTTTTGAACGCATTACTTTGCATCTATAATAATCACCTGAGCGAAGTGATTCCGAAGTTAATGTGTGTGGGTAATTGCCGTCATAAAATCTATTTAGGTTCAGCAGGGCGGCTGCAGGAAGCCAATCACCTGTCGTGGCGACACAGGCCCCGCGGGGGAATGCCTTATCTCATGGCGGCGCGCGGCAACGCGGAGACGTTCTCTCACCGCAATTATATCATCCAGCCAGGAGGGCAGGCGACACCACCCCGCCGCCACGCCGGCCAGCGATCCCTGCCAACGATAGCGGGACGCGCCACAGTGACACCGAGCCCTGCCCCTCCCAGCCCATCCGTCTGCCCGTCATGCGCGGCTCCGAGAAGCAGGCAAGGCCGTCCGTTTTTCGCGGCAAAAAGAAGTGGCGCGGGATTCGAACCGCGGCGCAGAGCGGCGCGGCTGTGGCCGGCGGGTCTCCGTATTGCGTCAGGTCAGGCACACACGGCTGAGTAGACGCGTCCCGCCAAAAGGGATTCCCCCATAACGCCCATCACACTCGCCTTTTCTTTTCTCTCTTTGCCACTCAAGGATCCCTTTGTGCGGCCGAGAGGGGTCGGCCGGCCCTTCCCTTTCGTCGGCCCTGCGCGCGACTCACTAGAACACCGCGCCGGCGGCATGCATGCAACGAGAGCGCCCCCGGCTGCCCAAACACTCACACAGGCGTGAGGCAAAGCACTTGGCCGGCACTGCGCAACCCAAATCAAGTGAAATACTTAGAGCGGGCTAGACAAGCGGGCGCAGACAGACAGACAGACGGGCGCAAGCCAGCAGCCGGAGGCCGCGCACGCTAACCACGTCAAGCCAGCCAAGAGGCACTCCATCCAAAGGGTGACCCGCCGAGTCCAGGTCTAGCCAACAGCCTGGACTCGCGACAATGCCGCAGCCACGGGTCAGCAGAGCTGCTCCATGTTTTTTATCCAAACGCTACCGGCGAGTGCTGCTGCTGCTTGCACTCACTCGTCGCGCGTCCTTGCCGGGCCGTGCGGGGCGGGGCGGGGCGGGCACTCCGTGCGAGTGGAGCTGCTCACCGCTGCAGCTCGCGGGCCGGCGCGGTAAGAAGCGAAAGAGAGACACGGCAATGCTGCTGCCGCTGCCTATTCAGGACGTAAACGTATACGAGGTAATGGTCGCGTCCCGTCGCAGAATCAGGAGGCCGACATGGGCTTTTAATGGAAGCTTATAGCGGCGGCCGCTGAGGTCAGATCGGAATAGAGCTGCAAGCGGGGGGCGACATCAAGACGTCAGCCCCGGCGGGAAGGGTAGGGGGGAGGAATAAGAAGAAAGCGGCCGGCTCGCGCGCTCTATCACATCTGCGCAGATTTCTTATCCGCCAGCTTCTTCTTCTTCTTCCCCCCTCGAGAAGTCCGCGCGCGCGGGCTGTTCTCTGCCCCGAAGGGCCGCTCTCGCCGGCCGCGAGCGACGGGCCCAACAACAAGCTGCGGACAGGACAGGCCGCAGGACCAGGCTGGGCTGGGCGTGTGTGCTGCAGGCATTCCGCGCGCTCAAACTGGACCCAGAGAGATAAACGGGGCGCGACACGACCGCTGACCAGACCAGAGCAGCAGCGGGGAGGAGAGGAGAGCAGGGTCACCTGTCGACACCCCTCCGCTCCGCCCGGGCAGGCGCAGAGGATAAGCAGCCGTCGCGACTGGCAAATAATTGATTAGGCAACTGCAAAAGGGCGGCCGGGGAGGCGAGTGCGCGGGGCGTTTTGTCGTTGTCGCGAGCCAATTACAGCAGCGCTGGCCGGGCGCCGCCACATGACGCGGCAGCGCCGTTAACCGGGGGAAAGGATTAAGTCATTGACAGCTCGCCCAGCCCAGCCCAGGCCAGCCAGCGCCGGCCCACTCAGAGGGAAAGGAAAAGGCAAGGTGAGGCAAATCTCCTGCTGCCAGCAGCAGCGACAGGAGTGGAGGGAGCGCCGCCCGCCCGCCCCACGACAGACGGGACTCCTCGACGACAAAATATCCTGAACGCGCGAAGTGAAATCCAGTCGTCCCGGTCCCGCTGGGCCCGCGGGGGGGCGTCTCACCGATATACGGCCACCGCCATGCAACAATTTACTATGCCGTTCACCGCCGGCAGCGCGCTGAGTTGCTGTCAACGGCCGGGCAGAAACGCCGTCGATAAATTGGCATAAAACGACTCCCGGCGCGGCGCGACCTCCCGACCCGGCGGGCTCGCTCCCCTCCCGTCCGCGCCCTGGTCTGGCGCCCCCCGGGGTGCAGCCTGCCGTGCCGTGCGAGGCGCCCATTACAGGCGCCTGTCAGTCAGAATGTGTCCAAAGCCGAATGACTCAATACGTGTCACTGCGTTGCATTCCTCGGCTGACGGCATCAGAGTCGCGGGTGACGGGCAAATTATTTCTTTCCCGGGTCTTCCGCGCCCCACTCCGTCACCACCCTCGGACTTTCCACCACCAAGTCGACGGCGGCGGGGACACCTCTAATTCCCTCCCTTATCTAACGTCCTGCCGTCCGAAAAACCCACCACCCAGAGACACGGCAAATTCATGTTTAGAAAGCGCACTGCCGACTGGTCGGTGGAAATGAAATGAAACGGGGTGGCTTCGGGACTAGTCGTCCCGTTGAGGAGGCAGCTCGTGACAAGATTTACAATGTCACACCGCGCCTCGCGCTCGCGCCCGTGCGGTGCGCCCGCGGGCCCATGTACCGCGCCCTCGTGGAGCCCGATGGGCTGCCTACCCCCACGGCGCACCAGAGGGGAGTGGGCTCCAGGTCAGTTTTAAAACGGTTTTTTGAGATATTCGAAGTCTCAAAGGGTAATCTGAGGGTAGATATCGGACTAACCATTCTAAAAATTAACTGAATAAGATTGAATTAAAGGGTACTTTAGTTTGAATTTAGTTGAACTTCAATAAACTCTGATGGACTCTGGGCGAACATCGACAAACTTCGTTTGAAGTTCACGAACTTGTAGGACAAATTTCAGTGAACTCCGTCCGGTCAATGTTTATGAACTTTACTTTCAGTGTCAGAGTAAAGATTTAAGAGGGCTTGGCGACTAAGCGTCCGTTCCCCTTCTGCTTACAGGCTGCTCCGCTGCGACCGCCAAGGCGGCCGGCACCGGGCCCTCCAGTACTCCCGCCCCCGCGGCCACGGCGCAGAGCGCGGCCCTGGAGCGCTACCGGCGCCTGGTACCCTACATGACGTACTACGTGGCCCAGGGCCTGACGCAGCGGCCCTCGGCGCTGCAAGCCCTGCAGCCCGTCCACAACGCTATCGAACCCTTCAGCCCACCGGTGAGTACCACGCGACAGACTGACGTGTGCAGTCGGTCCACAGACTCGACTTACCACCCCTTTGTGCACAGAGCCGCCTCCGCGGGGGCAGCGCCAACCTCGGCGCCAACGGCTTCCTGCTGCCAGCCTACGTGCTAAGGCCCGGAGTCACCCCGGCGCCACCCCAGCAGGGCCCGGCCGCCCCGCCCCCGAGGAGTCTGTTCCGGTTCGACTTCCAGCAGCAGAGTCCTCGCCCGGGGAGGGCCAAAGAGCAGCCGTTCCTCCCGTCGCCGCCCCTCACGCCGGAGAACAAGGACTCCGACGACTACTTCAAGCCCGTCACCGACACGGCAAACTACTACCGCAACGCGCCGGCCACCGCCCCACCCCCCGCACAAAATCAGCACCACGTCGTCTTCCCCGGCGAAGACTCACAGCTGAGGTCGGGTGCAGCGGGGCTGTTCGACGGGTCGCCTACCCGTCGTGGTTGGTCATTACGACGCCAGGCACACCAATTTCAAACATTTCACGTATTGTTTCCAGGGCCAAACTGCGGCAGCAGCAACGAAAGCAACAGCAGCAGCTGCTACTTCAGCAGCAGCAGAGCCAACAGATCCTACTGGAGGACGCATACCGCCTCAAGCTGCTGATGGCGCATCAAGAGCGCCTGAGGGAGCAGCTCCGCGCGCACCATCAGCAGGAGCACGAGGTGCGGGCGCTGGTCCAGGCGCAGCAGGCCAAGAGGCTCAGAGAGCAGCAACTCCAGGCGCACCTCCGGGCGCAGCACTTGAAAAAGCTGCGCGCGCAACAGCAGCGCCTACAGCAGGATCAACAGCTGGAGGCCCAGCTCCAGGAGGACCTACGCCAGCAGCAAGCCAAGAGGCAGCAGGAGGAGGACCACCGCATGCACGCCCAGCTCGAGGAAGACCTACGCGCACAGGCCCAGCTCCAGGAGGATCTACGCGCACAGGTAATGGCATAGGGCATGAAATTATCAGTAAAACTTGAAACGATTAAGTAGTTTCAAAATCAAAACCATGAAATATACTTCGGAAGTTTCAAGAGTTCGAACGATTTTCGGCAGTTAAAATATTCTTCATTATCTAAATAATATTTACTCTACTACGTCAAGGCCCAGATCCAGAAGGACATGCGTCAACAGGCTAAGCGGCAAAAGGAGGACGACGACCTGCGTGCGGCACAGCGGCAGCGAAAACTGCAGCGCCAACAAGCCCTGCGAGAGCAACAGGCTCTACAGGAGCAGCAAGCCCTCCAGGAGCAGCAGGCCCTCCACGAGCAGCAAGCCCTCCACGAGCAGCAGGCCCTCCAGGAGCAGCAGGCCGTCCAGGAGCAGCAAGCCCTCCAGGAGCAGCAAGCCGTCCAGGAGCAGCAAGCCCTGCAGGAGCAGCGGGCCCTCCAGGCGCAGCAGGCACAGAGAGAACAAGCCCTTCACGAGCGTGTGCCTGCCTCCGCACCAGCCTCAGAGCCAGCCTCTGCACCTGCCGACACCAGCACCGAGGTGGAGCAGCAGGTCGTCGTGTCCCTCGAGGAGATACAGAAAATGATGCCCCCGTCGGCGCCCGCCCCCGGACCCACGGCCGTCGGGGAAGAACACCACATTCCGGTCCACACGGGCAACCCCGACCCCGTCAACATCCACCCCGTCGTGTACGCAGAGGACCCAATTGTAAGATAGTACCATAGCTGTCACTATTTGCCAATTAAATCCTCGGAGGATTTTACAAACATCGGGTTTTTCCAGGCGAATCCAACGGCTGAGAACGTGGCGCGCCCAAGCAGTAGCCGCGAAATTGTTGCTCATTTGATTAACGGATTGCAGCTTTCAAACAAACTTCCACAATCTCTAACGCCTGAAAACTTCGATATGAGCTTGAAGACTATACTCCAGCTATTGAAAATTCTACATAAAACAAAGACAGGTAACGGACCTGCTGCAGCACCAACAAAAGTAAAGGTATGTTCTTTGATCAAAACGTCAGTAAATTACATTGACCCCTTCGACAAAATTAAACATAAAAATTTGCAGGTATCACCAGACGCGCCTGAGAGAAATACAGCCTTCTACATAGGTGGAGGTACTGTCTCACAAACATTCCCTGCACCAAGTGTGGAAGGATCTACCCCTGGCAAACCTGGTATTGACTACCCAGCTTATGATTCTATTCCACAAACAAGCTTCAGCTGTGCGACACAACGTTACAAAGGATTCTTTGGTGACCCAGAAACAAATTGCCAAGTAAGTGCCTCTTTCGTACTGATACTTAATAATGCCCTGGCACAGAATGATAATTGTTCAAATTTATTTAATTGTAGGTGTGGCACTACTGTGATTTAAATGGAGGGCAAGCTTCCTTCTTGTGCCCAAATGGTACCATATTCAGCCAAGTAGGGCTAACATGCGACTGGTGGTTCAATGTTAGATGTGCCTCAACTACCCAATTATATGTTTTAAATGAGAGACTTTATAAGTATATTTTACCGGTTAAACCAAGTTTTCCAGAGGACTATTCAGGGCCAGATGTTGACCGCTATCTTACTGAAAAGTTCAGAGAGATGCAAGCTAAAGCAAGAGGAAGGAAAGAAAAACTAAAGGTCAAGGAAAGTAGTGGTTCACAGACAACAGAAACACCTGAACATTCTAAAGATCCTGTTGAATCAAACCAAACTGAGGACCATGATGATCAAAAAAAAAAGTCACCAGAGGTCCAGAAAGGAAAGGATGTTGAGGAACGACAACAGCTTGACCCTGATCTTTAAAAAAAGTAAGACCTTTAGATTTGTAGTTGATGCTGGTAGAGAAACACCTTCTATTATTTTAAAATATATTACTGGGGCCAACTACCTTGATCAGAGGCATTATGCAGATGTACAGGAAAAAATTGACCTTGGTGTATTTTAAATTGAGCCAGCATCAACAACAGCACTTGCCATAAAAGGATGTGTTAAAAATATAAGTGTTAGTGAGCATAGACAACAACCATATTATGTGCCACATGTAAATATTTAAGATAGCTAGTAGCCAGAGCTTTTCTTTTAAAACAGTTTACAATTAAAATGTTGTGTATTTTTTAACTGTAAGCCATCAATCATGTACATGATAATGAGCTTCCATAAACACAAAAGGCTCAGATTTAGTCAATCTATCTGACTAGATTATTGAGTGCAAAATTAGGCTTCTCCAAACTGACTTAGTTTAAGAATGATTTGACTGAGCTGTGAAATTAACTAGCAAGTAATGTATTTTGACAAAA
Organism: Frankliniella occidentalis; assembly: GCF_000697945.3. Classification (NCBI taxonomy): domain Eukaryota; kingdom Metazoa; phylum Arthropoda; class Insecta; order Thysanoptera; family Thripidae; genus Frankliniella; species Frankliniella occidentalis. Next base: position 179,892 of record NW_026267221.1, read on the forward strand.
ACACCATCAGATAAACTCAAGGATGTAGTAATGCTGACAATCCTAGAGAGCGCACTGTTTAACTCTAAGATCACAGATGATACCTTAAATTATGTGTGTTATTGTGGGGTAACAATTAATTTGCCATCAAATTTCAGTACGGGTTGATGCATATCAGTTTTTGATTTCACAAATAAAATGATGTTGGTGTGCACATAAACCAACAGAGCCAAGTTGTACTTCTAGTCAGTGGTTTTGTGAGAAATTCTCAAGTGTTTATCTCTAAAATTAAATTATTGTTGTTAATCCTAATGTAAGCTATAAAAATATATTCAGAAGAGTTTCAAAGCTTCTTTAAAGAAGAGCATTCAAGTTAAGTTATTTAATTGGCTTAGCCGTACACCAACATAATTTAAAGTTTCCCTCATGTAAGAGATTGTTAGAATAATTTTATGTTAACTTGCCCGACTGTGTGTGTGTGTGTAAATTAAAGAAATTAAAAATGCAGAAAACAGCCCAACAGAGTGAGTAATTGAAAAGAATTTCAACCATCATTTGAATTTATGTGTACCATGGTGTTTTTCACAACACTTACCCTTAGAGTCTCCTTCATTCTTGCCCTCTGCAGATTGGCACGTTCCAAATCAGCCTTCACTTCTGGCAACTTCTCTTCATTCTACACAAGTAAAAACATGATTCGTTAATACTGAGAGTATTCAGACATATTCCAAATAACTATTTTAAGAATAGCATTTACCTTCTCACAGGTTGATACAACTGAATGATCTTTGTGAGAAAGAATTGAGCACTTCATGCAAACAGGTGTATTGCAGGTTTCACAGAGCATATCCAAGTCATTCCTCGGGTGTTTAGGGCACATGATGGTCTTCACGTGAACAAGCCTTAAATCTTCTTTCACGTGTTTTTTCAATGTCTTACCTTGATGAATCTAGATGAAAGACATGGACGGGGAGAGCTAGTCACATCCATACTCAAGACTAAATAACAAAATTAAAAGGAAAGAAACTTTGAAAAATATACAAACCTTTGTAAAACAACTTTCACAAAATGGAATGGTGCACTCACGGCAGAAGCAATTTGCAGTTGTAACATCACACTCATTGCAAATAACTGAAAGAAAAAATATTTTTAAAACACCGATTAACATTAAACAAATACATTTCATTGCTGCAACATAATTTTAAAACTTACCCCTGTTGTTTTTAGAAGATGAAGCTTTTTTTCTTGTAGGAAGGGAGAAACTAGGTTCATCTTCCCTTTTCTCTGCATTCCTTGTTAGAAATTGACCAACAAGGTACAGATGAAGAGGAAAAATTGAAGACAAATCTAATGCATCTCCTGCTTCATAGAGGGGTGAAGGAGTAGAACAAACTTCACATATAATACTCTTGCTCTTCTTGTCGGTCATTACTTTTTGAAGGCATGGCTTGCAAGCAGCATGCCCGCAGTTGAGTATATGAGGAATTCTTTGCCCATGATGGCCACTTTTTAAATCTGGAACCCAAATTATGATCGCCAAAGTTAAAATGGGTAACACACAAGACAGAAACATGACAAAAAGGTTAGGACATAGCTGAGCCAGAGAGTAAACATTTGAAGTAGACAGTACCAATTAAAAGCAGAATGCCGAGGGCAAATCGAATAAAGTTATGGTTTATAAACGATAGAGGGGGACAAGTCCAGGAACAATTCCACTGATTCATCATACAAGCAAGGAGCATGACTGAGTGAGAAAATTTCATTGACATAAGAACACACTACCTCTGAAGCGGTAAGAGACTGAAGAACTATATCGATCTGATAAAAAATCAAGAGAAATGTACACGTGACTGCCGATAGGAAACTTTATCAAGGCAAAATACGAAATTACCGGTGCATAGGTTATGTCCAACCTGAAGCGTCGGTTGAATTAAAATTGATATAAATACAGAAATACAAAAAGATTTAGGGTTCAGGACAAACAATTAGGCGAATCTGAAGCGTCATGTGCTAGGAATTTGCTGAAATGACAAGTAATAGCTACTTCGCACTGTTTTGGCATTCCCTATCCAAAGCAAACGTACCTCGAACACTGAATGGCTGGACGCAAAGGACGCAAACTGCGTGTTTTAGTATCCCTTTCATTGTGAAGCCAAGTCCCTGGATAAAAGAGAGACTTTAACAAGTCTCAAAAGTCTCAAATGCCTCCACCTTCAACAGTCGTCACTCTAAAACCTAACACAAAGCCCACGCTGTAGGCAAGCCCAGTCAATACAGCGACGAAATGACGCCTTCAGCCCTCAGCTCGCTCTGAGCTAGCAGCGCTGCGACGCCGACGCCGCCGAAACACGACCCTACCTACACTGTTGCAAATGGGGCACAGCAAACCAAAACAAACAATCAACTGGTGGGGGAGGGGTGGGGGT
>NW_026267221.1:182346-183966 GCF_000697945.3 Frankliniella occidentalis
GGGGGGGGGAGAATCGGGTGCGTGAAATTGCAACTTGTGCTGAAGTAGAGCAGATTTCTTCGTATTTCTTCATTTACTGGACTGATATTTTCTTTCCAGAATGACAGAGGAGCTTCCCGCTGTCCAGTTTGAATAGTTCGTTTTAGTAAATGTCTGTAGAGGGAGCTAGGAGTCCAAGTCGTTTGATTGCAGTAAGAGGGCGGTGGAGAGAGTTGTAAACATTATCACGTGACCTCGCCTGCCTTTGTGTGTGTGTATGAGTGAGCGAGCGCGCGCGCGTGTGTATGTGTGTGTGTTTTTTTGGACACCCCTTACCCCCTCTCCCTCCTCTCCTAACGCCGGGGTCTGCCGAAGCGACCGAAGCAAACCGAAGTGAGGTTCGGGTGGAGTTCGGCTTGCTCGTACGAAGAGACGCGAGTCGCGACGCCACCACTTCTCAGTCGTTTGTTTACGTTCGTGTTGTGAAGTCGTCCGTGAGACCCAGTCCCTCGAAGTCGGCCGCTAAAGCGGATTTTGTGTGTCTTGAGCATAGTTGCAACGCAACTCTCCCATCGACAGCCTTGTGTTGGAATTCCCTCGCATGTTTGTGCTCTCGATCGGATAATGCCACATCGGGATACTGTTATTCACCTAGTTGCTGGCGGGTAAGCTTGAGGACAGAGGGACATTGTCAATCCCTTCGATGACTTAGATTTTTTCCTGTAATACGACTGACATGGGGAACAATATGAGTACAAACGTGTGACGATTTCGTGGGAGAACTGGACTTCGCCCCCTGCCTCTTTCCTTGACGGAATGTTTTGTTTCTTAGCGTTTGTGTTGGTGCTGCCGGCCACCTTGATGAAGCTTTACCCGCTAGCCTAACTTTCCTGATCATGCATCTTGAGTGTGGCAGTGATGTGTACCTGTACCGACCGCATAGCTATGGAGATCACCCTCTGACCGTGTTGCATCTGAAACACATAAGTATGCCCTCTGTGGTGTATTAAAATTGCAAATAACGAGGTCAACTCCTTTCCACTCAGTTCAGTCAAAGGTGTCTTTCCTTCTCTCTTCAGTTTTTCATGGAGAGCGTAATTATTTCACACATTTCTCAATATATTTCTTTTCACAGCTGTGTTTTTCAGCTCTAACATGAACACAGATTGATTTTACTATTAAATCTTTCCACAAACTCGATTAGGGTATTGTTTGTAAGTTGCAACTACAGTTAAAAATAAATAGCACAAAGCATATCACGTACTTTTCCAAATAATCAATAGTAGAAACAATTATTTGCTTTTCAATGTTTAAAGTCAATTTTAGGATTCTTGTTTAATTTTTGGAAGTGATCCTGTTGGAGTTTCTGAATCCTAAAACCATCATTTTGTATACACTCAAAGAAAGAAAACATTGCAACATCTAATTTCACAAAAATGTTAATTTCTTTTCAATTATAACGTCATTCAGGTGTCTACATGTTTTTGTCTCGTGATATGTATCATCTCTCCATGAATGTTTTCTTAATACATATCTTTGCCTCATCTTGTCATTCAAAATTTCTGTTCTTTCACACTGTGCCTATAGGACTGAAATTCTCCATTGAAAACTCAGAAGTCTTTATCTTTTTCTCTCTTAAAA
>NW_026267221.1:191356-195974 GCF_000697945.3 Frankliniella occidentalis
CCCCTGCCCCGCCCTGCCCCACGCGTTTGCAGCAGGTCATGAATATCGGCAGGTGGCACGTTGACGGCATGGAGTCGGCGACCAGCCTTTCGTGTCAGCGCGTGTACGCGAACCGATTCGCGATTCGAGGACGGTGACGACTTCCGCGGTCGTGGGGGACAACCGGGGGCAACGGTTTCATTTCATTATGAAGAGCTTTACCGGCTTTGCCGTCGTGCTCTCTGCGAGCGCCCGGGGGACACTCGTTTGCACTCTCGAGAATCTAGGCTATCGCCCGCTCGGGTCTGCCCTGCCTGGCTATTGCCAGCTGTTGCCTCACCTCGCGCACGCACAACAGGACGGGCGCCAGGCTCTGGGACTAGACAATATCCCCCCCGCCGTCGCGGACCTGGCTGGCGTCCTCCACACACGATGATGGCCCCGTTCTGTTTTGTTTACCGCGGCCGGACAGACGGGGGCCGGGCGGGGCGGCGGCGCTGCACCGCGGCAAGGGCTGCTGTTTGTTGTTTACGCGGTTTTTGTGGCGGAGCCAAGAGGTCTCGGCAGCAGCAGGGAGGTCTCGTCTTGGTCGGCGCCCTCCTGGGCGGCCTGGTCCTGCTGGTGCTAGCGGTTGGAAGCTCGCGGTGTACGTGGACGCCGTCACTCACTCCAGGACATGCGAGCGAGTGGCCGCGCCTCGGGCTCCGGCGGCGCACAGAGAGCGAGCTGGAGTAGTGGCGGACGTGCGCCGCGCCACGGAGCCGCGTCCTGCCGGGGGTGGGGCGGGGAGGAGCGGGGCGCGCCCGGAAGGGTGGGGGGTGCGGTGCGGTTTGTTTTCGCTCCATCTCTCTCGCGCTCGGTGCGTTCCTACGTGCGCTCCATAGCGCGGGCGCGCGGCGACCCCTTCCCGCTTGTGCTGCCGCTGCCAAAGCAAAGGCAAAACACTCTTGGATTCCAGCCGGGTTGCCTCGACGCGCTCTTGTCAGCTGCTCGGCGGGGGCGGGGCGCTTGCTCTGCCGCAGCGTTGCCAGATGTGTTGGGTACTCGGCGGCGACATTCTGTTTGTCTGTTTGCGCACCCATCGTTCAGCCCATACGACGTACTCGCCAGGACCAAACATACGCAAGATATGAATGTGTTTTCGGTTTAAACCTCTGAGCTGGCCCCCTTTACTCGGCCGTGGACTGAGATTGATTTCTACGGTGGGCGGAAGGCATCCGTACTCCCCCGACCCCCCTGCCGTGGGCGTGGCGGGGGCGGGGCCGGGGTGGGCAGCACCCCTTCTCCGTGCCCTGTCCTCCCCCGACCCGGACGACCCGGCCCCTCGGCACCAAAACACATCGATCTGCGGGCGGGGGAGAGGGTGCGGGCAGGGGGCGGCGTCCGCGGCGACGTGCGCAGGTCAGGGTCTACCGACAACTGCATTGCGGCGAGGGGCCCGGGTGAGGTGTGATGCAAGGAGCTCGGCGACACGCCCAGCTCAAGGGCCTCGCGAGTGAGGGGGTGCAGCGGTGCCTGACCTGCGGTAAGTTTGGCTAATTTGGCCGGGCTGGCCGCGGGCCGTGCCGCTCTCATTGGCCTCACCTCCACTTCACCTGGTGCCACGACGCGGTGATGGGGCGTGCAGCACGTCTGTGATGTGCTGCTGGACTCGGGCTGCACGTCCACGTCGGACAGGAAGCAAGCACGTCGTCGGCGCGGGGGCGTGGACGTGCGCCAGGAGGGTTGCGCCCGGGTGGCGCCACCAGCTGCTGCTGCCGCTGGGGTCTTAGGCTGGGGTGCCAAGCGCGCCCACAATTCGACGGACAGCTGTCTAACGCGAGCTGACGCTGACGCACCCCTGGTGGTGGTTGGTAGCTTTTCTCGTCTGCTTTTACAACTCACCCGGTGACTCAGACGTTAAAATTCCGATGAGTCGGTGCGGTTCGGCGGTTCCTGCAGAATGTTACTCTTCGGCCGGCCGCTATGCTGCTGTGCCGAGAGAATCCCTTCAGCTAGCTGTAGGATGTCCGCGCCGTGCCGCGGCCTCGGCCAGCATGTAGGGCAAGGCCGGACAAGGCCGATGCTCTGTCTGGGCCTGCTGGGCCACCCGCCCATCCTCGCGTCCTCACACGTCGGCCCTGCGGCGACGGATCTGGCCGCTGCTTCCCGCTTGGACCACACCACTTCCCGGCCGCGCCCTGGCCCAGGCCCTGCGGCACGGGCACAAGGCCTCCCTGCCCTGTCGTCCTATTCCTGGCGGATGATCGATTTCGTGGGGGTTCCCTTTGTGGCCACGGCCGGCCCAGCCCAGGCCGCTGCACTGGGCGCCTCCCGACGCTTCCTCTCTGCACGCCGCTCGGCCCTCCCCGCGGGGTACAAGTTTAGCCCCGCCAGACGCTGCTTGGCGAGGGTGACTGCGTTTGCAGGCCTGGCCGGCTCTTGTCTCTCACTAAGGTGACTCGCAGCACCTGGCGCCTGCCTGGCGTCGACAGACGCGGTGGGAAACTCAACCCGGGGAGTATCACAATATGTAGAGCCCAGACAAAAACTTCGACCCCACCGCCCACGTTGGGTGGAAGCCATCAGCTGTCGAGCACCGTGTTTTGGTTCCGGTCACGCCGGCCCCGGCTGCCGTGCTCGGGGGTGCATCTCCGTTGAGTTGAGCGGGGGCCACGGCGCGGGGGCTCAGCTGGCGCCGGGGCGTACTTACTGCGCAGCCCGACTGGCCGGCCGGCCCGCGCCCGCGACCTTGGTGGCGCCCGGCCGGCGCCGGCCTGAGGCCCGCACCGAGCACGCCGCTGCCGCCGGGGCTGCCGCCGGGGCCGGGCCGCGGGCCGCCTCGCGTGCGAGGGGGGCGTGTTCGGCTGCCAGCGCACGCCGTGTGTTGACGTGCCGGCCGCGGCGTAGGGCCGCATCCCCTCCGCCAGGGTCACGGCCGCCCGGCCCGCGGCCGCGGCAGGCGCTATCCTTGATCAGGATCGAAGTCGGCAGCGGCGACCCCTTCCGGACTCCCCTTCCTCTCCCTAAATAGTTAGCCGTGCCTGGCGCCGCCGCCGTCTGCCTGCGTCCTCTTGCGGAACCGTTACCCGCTTTCGCGGTCTCGAGGCGGACGACAGTCACCTGTCGGACTTGGCTCCACGCCGTGACTCACTTGGTGTTTACCCCCCGGGAGCGCAACACGAGGGGCACGCGTGGGAAGTGTTTACCATTTACACACTCTGCCTCGACGGCTGCCATTTGGCGGCTGGCGGGTGCCCCGGGTACCCCCGTGGGGTGCGCCCGGGTGCGCTCAAGGTTTGGGGCGCCGTTGGTCGGGGTGGGGTGGGGCCCCGCCAGCGCCAGCCCAGCCCAGCCCAGGCCACGGTGTGCATTGTGATAGCGCCGCGCCCACGGCGAGCGCTGTAATGAGCGACCCTGCTCAGCCACAACGTCAAATTGATTTTCTGCCCCGCTGCGGCGCACCCTGCTTGCCCGCCACCTTGACCTTGCTCCCTGCTGTGCCCAGCGCGGCGCACTACACACCACACTGCCAAGGGTGCAGGAGACTTCTCCGTCGTGGCCAAGCGGCGTGCCTCCAGACGAGACGATTCCTTGTGCACGCGGCGAAAGTACATTGCATTTCCCGACGAAAATGTACTTACCGCTGCGGCATTGTCTTCATGTCAATGTTCCTACTCTTTTTTCGGCGTTGTTGTCGCTGCCGCTCCATGGGGACATAACCACACACACACACACCGCGGTGACTCTCGCGGACAGTCGCACGCTGTGCCCTGATGCCACATCGGCCGAGGGCTGGCCCGATGGCTGGCCTGTGCCGGGCCAGGCCCCCGAACATCAACAAGGCACTTACCGCGGTGGGGCCAAGTCAAGCTATTTTTAGCCCGGCAGAGCCAACAGGCCGGCGGGACAGGACGAGACGGGCGCGGAGCTCGACAGCACGCCTGCTATGCCGCCTCGCCCCACCACCGTTGCCGCTAGGCCCCTCGGCTCGCCGACCAGCTGATTGGAGCGCAGCGACTGCGTCGCAGCGCGAGCGGGGCGGGGCGACCGTGTGGCGCGATGTTCAAACGCGCTGGCCGGCGGGCGGCGGGGGCGGGTGCGGGGGTGGCTGCATCCGTCGAATAGAAGGAAGTGTGAGCTCACTGAGCGCTGGTTCCATGGAGGAGGATGAGAGAGGACGCTTGGCGGCTGGCCAGCGCAGCGAGCGCGCTGAATCACTTGCCTGTAACTAGAGCGGTGTATCAGCCGGCGGGGTGGGGCGGGGCGGTGCAGGGGAGGTGGGCGGGGCTTAAGGTGCGCTACTTCCCTGCTCACCATATCGCCCATGGAAACAGGGCGACCTAGAAGCGGAGAGGCGAGGCCGAGGGGCGAACGATACGTACGAGAGAGAAGCCCTATCTGGCGCCGGAGCGGCCGCGATGAGTCGAGTCAACCCTCGGCCGTTGCCCCTGCCACGCCCCGCCACGCCCCGCCCCGCCCCGCCACACCACGCCACACCACGCCTCCGCCCTGCAGCCGGGCAAGCCGCTTCTGACCAGTCGACCGACGATGCTAAATTGACGGCACAAGCTGGCTGGACTCGCTCCAGACCAGACTGCGCCGCGCCCCTGCCACACCCTTGGGGGGTGAACGGCCACACGCTGCGGCACCCCCCCCC
>NW_026267221.1:196024-202654 GCF_000697945.3 Frankliniella occidentalis
CTAGAGTTCTGTATCGAGTTCCATTCAAGTAAAAACTAGTTGTGTCATCATTTTTCCAATCCATCTCAATTACTCTAAGGAAAACAATTAAAAACCCATTTGGTGTAGTTCAAGATTATTTTTGTAACTAATTAAAACATATTCTTTTTTTACAGAGCCGCCGGCACAGCAGGTGCTATTGTAACATGTCCTCTGGAAGTAGTGAAGACTCGGCAGCAGTCTTCCAACAGTTTCCAAATCCATCGAGTAAACTTGCCTAGGATAGCCTCCACTGATGGTAGCCATGTCACGTGTAAAACCTTGCTGCCACCTCACCAGAGGCGAAGACTTACAACCATGGCAGCACGTCACACTCAAGTCCTTTCCATTTCGCACTGTGGAATGGCAGGTGGACCTAGCATCAAGAGTATGAGCATCATTCAGTGCCTTCGGTGAGTCAGCCATTCTTTTTTCAATCATATTCATTCTGCTTTATTTTACTCTCAATAATTAAAGGTGCTTCTGCTCCTCCAATCTACTAACCCGTCACCCATTTCCATCTACTGTAATCTTAGTTTAGTCCTAGTCAGACCAGGTTTTCTTATGCTCTTTAGGCCATTCAGCAATGCATTAAATGTATTTTTACAAATTTAGAAGATATTTTCTTGCCGGGTGTACATATAAATGATAGGGCCCTGATTAAGATGGGTATCTCTAAGAGACACTTAAAATGCAGGGTTTTAGGCTCGGCGTAGTAGGCCCGCTCTACTCTACACCTGCATAATTCACAGAAAAACCTAAAAGGAAAGAAGGCTCATGGAACACCCTTTATTTAGAATTTGGAAAAATGTACATACTTTTACCAAATTTGGAGTGACGGGTGACAGGCCAGATCGAAGGAGCACATTGGGTTGAGTTACTTGAGCCACAGCAGCAAACCCTCCAGTATTTCATCTGCCCCCGAGCGCATGGCTTCTTCGCCTTAATGATGGGTCATCGTTATCTCAGTGAACTTTCCGCCCGCCTCAAGTGCGTTACATCGTCACAATGATCAGAGGTCTCTAGCCTCCTCGCCGTGACCTCCAGCGGCCGGGCCGATGCACCGCTGCCTCATGCACATTCGTACTTTGCTAAAAGTATTTTCTCGATTTCAATGGTCTCAAAAACTCAACTTTGGGCATAGCACTTTTCGATGCGTCAAATCCTATTTGCAGAGAGGTTTCCAGCGAAAACATTGAAATTGCACGAGCCGCTTCAGCCCCTTCCCTGATCCGCCCCTTGTTCAGCTGCGCTCTCTCGCCAGGCGCACCTTTAGGCCGCAGCACGGTGAACCGAAACCGGTTCCGTCTGACGAGCCGCCAAGCCAGCCGGGAGGGCCGAGCCGAGCCCTGTGTTGCAGGCCATTGGCCGAGCCGAGCCGGGTCGTACCTCGCGCTGACCCAGGTTGGTTTGAGCGAGGCGGGTTAAAAATAAGCCGGAGACCCGCTCGGCCCTGCCGCAGTACTCCAGTGCAGCGCGGGGAGGGTAGTAGCAGCCACCGGCTACCCGGGGTGGTAAGGCGTCGCGGATGAACCCCCTTGATCCGGCTCGTTAGACACGGCTGGCTTGCTGCAAGGCGAGTCACTTGTCAACTTGGCCGCGTTGGAATTCCGCCAAACTTTGGTCCGTTACGCAAGTCGGCGGGGTGCTCGCGAATAAGGCCGTCTGCAAGTATCGAGCAGGATTGTGTCCCCCCCGGAGCCATTGCATTTCTGGGGGGTGGGCGGTGGCGCGGGCCCCGGGTGGGGTGGGCGGCGGCGGGGCGGGCCTGGGGCGCCTCCCCGTGACCCTCTCCAGCCGCTCTCCCCCTCGCGAGCCCTGCTAGCCGCCGCTCCAAGTTCCAAGTGGGGCGTTGAAAGTTGCAGAGACCGCCGGAGCGACCGCTTGCATCGTCGGTGGGGATCTGATACGGCGGCGGCCGACGAGCAGCGGCTGCAGCGGCAGCTAGAGAAGAAACCTTTGCCAAACCCGCCGTCGTCGTCTCCCTCTCACCCTCCCTCCGTAGAGCCACCCGGTCGGCCGTGCTGCACCTCCCCAGCGCCGTGGCGGCCTTGGTTACCCTATCGCCTCGCTGCAGGGCGGCCCGCACCATACACGACTACGTAGATCGCGCGTTGCTCTTAACTGTCTCAAGTGGCTTGTTTTGTCCTGCGGACGAGACGCGCCCGCCTGAGCCTAGCTCTGCCGAAATCAAATGGACTCCGCCGAGCGAATTGGCGGGGCAATCGCTGCCCCGGGCGGCTGGCGTTTGCACAGCGCTACACCGCACGGTGTCTATAGTCTCTATAGTCGTGCCCTCCTCGCCCTCACCTCGTGGCGACCCCCACGAGTGCGACAAGGACGGAGCGGAATCATGTGTGCAGGTAAACTCGCGTGGCCCACGAGCCATATGTGACATGTGGCGACGCGAGTACTGTACTCGGTATCCCTGGACATTTGGTGCGTTTGCGATTCGGCCGGACGCGGCTTATGTCACTCTGTTTGCCCCCCCGATAACCGCGAGCGGCGAGCGCGCCTCTATTCTGCCCGCGACGCGATGAGCCCCGGGCCGCCCGCGATTGGGGGAGCAATTCGGCGATGATCCGTCATGCGGCGATAATGTGCCGAGGCGCTGACGCACGAGCCCGCGCATCCTTATCGCCGCACCGCGCGCCACGGCGGGCGCAGCGTGGCGCAGCGTGGCGCAGCGTGGCGCAGCGTGGCGCAGCGTGGCGCAGCCTCACCGCGGGGAGATGATGCTGTGGCGAGGAGCACACTCGCGTTCGCCGCGGCGGCGGGCCATGGCGACAGGCGGCACTTGGTGCAAATAGTCGAGGTGGAGGCAAAGTCGACGACACCAAGTGCAGTTAAGTGAAGAGGGGAAAGTCCCTCGAGACTATGCGCCAGTGCTAGTCTAAGCTGCTGTACCCAACTAAGAACTTACGCTAACGCCACGCTGAGCGCAGCGTAGCGAAAACACACTTCTACCGGCTCCCCACCCCCAGCTCACGTCAGGGATCATCCAGAAAGTGTGCCCGTATTCGCCGTTGTTCAGCCTGTGCAAGCTCCGAGGCAAGCTCTCATGGCGCCTGATCGGTAGGCAACACCGTGTCTGCAGGGCATGCGCGTACTGTGGGCTGGCCTACCCTAAGTCTCGCGGGCGTCGAAGTCCTGTTAATTGCCTATATGAGGGAAAAACGGACGAAACGGACGTACATTCTTGACGAACTCTACGCAGGTGTTGATCACACTGCGCTGTTAACTCTAGTCTGCTATGTGTCCTGCACCCTTTGCCCTGCACCCTTTGCCCTGCACCCTTTGCCCTGTGTCCTGCACCCTGTGCCTTGCGCTTGCCCGTTCCTGACAACGGGGCTGCTGGTGCTTGTGCGGCTTGACCTCGGCCGCGTCTAATCCGGTCCGGAAAACCAGTCTCGCGTTCAAAACAACAGGACGCCTCACCGCCGCCGCCGCTGCCTCCACACTTTTGTTTTTCGTTCTCTCTGCTGTTTCTCTTTTTTTCCCGAACGATATTTTCGGCGACTTGTTTGTCATTTTGATGTCTCGTTGCCTCGGTGCGCGCGGCTGCAGGGGGCCGTTGTTGAGGGGGGGGGGGTGGCAGGACAGGACACTGGCACTCGCGCCGGCTGCGTGCGCCCCCGGCCCCCACGCCCCCCGCCGCGCCCCCGCTGGCGTCCAATGGTTGGCACCGCTCTGGGAGGCGTGCCATGGGCGTGCGCTGCGCGGGGCCGACATGCGTGCACATGCGTCGCCTCCCTTCCTGCCGCGCGCCCCGCGCCCCGCGCCCCGCCGCTGTGCAGTGCGCGAGCGTCAACCTCGCTGCAGCCGGCGCGGGGGCGGGGCGTCGGCCAGGCACCAGCAGTGGGCGTCGGCGAGCGAGAGGGGCTCAATAAGCTCAACCGGTGCGGGGAAAGTTAAAGTTGGCGTTGAATTTCGGGCTTTGGCTCAAAGTGCTCGCCCGACCCTCGGCAGCGACCTTATACCCTCCAAGACATTCCCTGATTGAATCCTCTGATCGGCTGGGTCGCGGGGCCGGGCCGCCGCGCCTATCGGCGGCGTGCCCGTGCGGAGCGGCTCACCTCACGTCAGCAGCGACTCACCAGAGTGAACGTGCCAATGAATATTCCCGGCCCGAGGCGCGCCAGCGGCACGCCTCAGCGCCTCTTTAGCGCGGCCGCCCAACGCTTCCGCGGCGGCGCGCTGCTCGTCCGCCCTTTGAGGGGCGGTGTATAATTGAGGCGGCAGTGCCAATCAGCTCTAAACGCCATCGGTATGACAATCTTTGTGCCAGACACACACTGTGTGGTTGTTGCGCAATTGGCGGGGAGGCGCCAAGTGCCGGGGCGCGCGTCGCCGGTGAGCGCTGATTGCCTCTCTGAAGTGGTCCAAATAGGGTCATATGCTGCTCCGTAGGGAATAATGTGGGTCTCCGATGTACCTCGCGGAGAAATGGCGACGGATAGACGGAGGCCGCCGTGTAAAAAACGTGTCGCTTACCGCCGCACTGTACGACCTGTATGTGCACTGGGCTTTTTGTCATGCGGTGCGTCGTTGAGCTAGTTTTGTCCTCCCTCCCCAAGGGCCCCGGGGAGTACCCTCCGAGATAAGGGGGCCGCCCGCCTCCTCCTTTGTCTCGCGTCACGTTCCTCTCCCCTGTGCTCGTCGGCTCGACGTGTGCTCCCCCTGTGACCCACTTACACAGCCACACTACGTCGTATACCACCACTCTTGGTACAAGTGCGAATCGACACAGTATCTGTAGTCCAGGGGGATATGTAGTTAGCGACTAGTAGGGTTACCGATTAGGGTCCGGCGGGGAGGAGGGTCCGCCCCAACTCGCTCCAGTCCATCACTCGTGCGTTTTAGGTGTTCATAGTTCATAGCGAACGCACTAACTGTCGAAAATTCGTGCTGGAGGCGGCTGGGGCGGGGACCCTCCTCCTCGCCGACCCTACTCGGCGACTCTACAAGTCGCTAGCTACATATCGTCCTGGTGCCCGGCCCGCACTGTCTCCGCTGCTCGGCAGTGTCCGTGAGGTGGTAGCCTCTGTCTCCCCTTATCAGCGGGCTGTCAACGCCGTGCGGGCGCGGCGTTATCTGTGTGACGGGCACCAAAAATAGTGGCGTATGTGTGCGTGTGTGTGTGTGAGAGAGCGCGCGCATCTCGAGAGTTTTGTTTGTCGCTAGCTGGAGAAGGGAAAGCGAGCCACTGCCATCAGCTGATTTTTGAGCGGACAGCGTTGCCGCGTTGCTGCTGTGTTGTCTTTCTGAATGGGTTGGTGTAGGTGGGCGGTTATTATTGTTTCCCGTCGGTCACACTTCGGTTCAAATGCGCACAAAGTCGCCAGCAGCAGCCAGCCAGCTCGTGGACTGTACAACAAGTCGTGCTAAACAGCAGCCGCGTACTGCGACTGCGACGAATAAGGCCCTGTGGGGGAGGGGAGGTGCCCGAGGGGGTAGGGGGGGATTTTGATGTCGGATTGACGGCCGGTGCCACCGGGCGGACCACGTGAGTCGGGCCGTATTTTTAGCGTGATAAACAGCCGGCCTAGCGAGTGTCGCTCAACGTGAGGAGGCTTGTGTTGGATGGATAGATGAGATGGATGGGGGAAGGGGAGGGCCGCATTGTGGAAAGTCGGACTATCAGCCGCGCGCTCCTAATGAAGCCCGAAATAGACCGAGTCACGTGACAGTGCGCCTGCCGCTGCGCGGCGGGAGCGAAACTTGTCCTGCAGGTGTGGAGGGGAAGGCGGGAAGGGGTCCGCCCTCCGTCCTTTCTTGTTTACGACCTTGGGAAGGTCACGCGGGCGGTTGGGAGGGGTATGGAGGTAGAAGCGTGTTGGGTGCAGCAGAGCCGCAAAGTTTTACTCGAGCTCTGGTTTTACAAATGTTTGACTCTTGTGCTCTCCTTTGCCAGGCACATCATCGAGCGCGAGGGCCCCCGCGCTCTCTTCAAGGGCCTGGGGCCCAACCTGGTGGGCGTGGCGCCCTCGCGGGCCATCTACTTCTGCGCCTACTCGCAGTCCAAGGAGTTCCTCAACACCACCGCCCTGCTGCCGCCCAACTCGGCTGCCGTCCACGTCTGCTCTGCTTCGTGCGCGGGTAAGTCACAGCAACCACCTCCTCCTCCTCCTACCGGGTGTCGGTCGGTGAAGGCCGCCGCCGCAGCCGGGCGGCCGCGGCCCGCGTGGCTCCTGTACGACAAGCCAGCAGAGAAGCCCCTCTCTCTCACCGCCGTGTCTGCTGACGCGGCACTCCTTCCCTATCGAAGGACCCGCCCCATCATCTTGTCTCTCTCGAAATATCCGACCGCCGCTGCTATTTCTGTATGAGCGAGTGTGTCCTGTCCCGACCGGTCCCGACCCTCCGCCGCCTCCTTACCTTGGCGGCGATATCTCGCCTCGGCGAACTTGTTCGCCCGCGCTTCCTCGCTGAATCTGTACGCGCCGGCCCTGGGGATGGGGAAGCTCGCCCACCAGTATTTTGCGAAAAAGTGGTTAATGGTCGTGGGCTGTCTTATCACGATAGGAAATACTACGCGGCATGGTGCGGCGCTCGCGCTGTCCCCACAGCCGAGCCGTGGTGACGGGGGCCGAGCAGGGCCGGGCGGGGGCG
>NW_026267221.1:207424-232638 GCF_000697945.3 Frankliniella occidentalis
TCCCCACCTCGATGCATGCCCTCATCGTCTTTGGAGGGGAGGGGGGGGGGGGCAAAACAATACGCCTATACGGACAGATTATTACTCGGCAAACTAGTGAAAGCTGGCTGCCGTTGCCGCCTCCGTAGGTCTTCCCTGCTCCCGCATGTGTGTGTAGTGCGTGTGAGGAAGATGTCGCCTCCCTTTGGGGCTTCTGGTTGTGCAAAGGTCACGAGGGGCGTAAGTAGCCGGGGCAGGGCGTAGCGTAGTGGTGCGTCAGGTCTGCCCTGGTCGGTGCCGCAAGCAGGCGCACTCTCAACGTGTGGTATTCTGTCATTCTGTGCTTTTATGGGTACACCGTGCGGTGCAGTGCTATGTCAGGAGGCGCCGCCGACCAACCTACGGCGCAGATTGTGAGCGTTTGTGTCACTGGAGTGTTACGTAATGGCCTGTGATGGTGTTTTCGCTGCGGACCTGCTGACTCGGTCGGCCCCTACTCGGCCGGGCGGTGCGCTCCGTGCAGAGCTCCGCTTGCCCGCTCGCTTCCTGACGCACCAGCCTACCTGGGTCGGTCGGTGCAGCTGCACTCTCCGGGGCGCCCTGGAGGTAGGCAACCTCGGTCACGCTGGGCGGGGGTGCGGGCGGGTTGCCTACGCCCCGGCTGGTGGGCTGCAGCCCGCCGGGGCGCCATGGAGGTAGGCAACATCGGACGCGCTGGACGGGGGTGCGGGCGGGTTGCCTACGCCCCGTCCGTTAGGAGGCTGCAGCCGCGGCCGCTGGCTCGGCTCACCCCGTGGTTGCCAACGTGGCGGTTCTGTATCGGTCAGCAGAGAGGCTTTGACGCTCAATTAGCACTACCGTTATCGCCTCCCCGTATCGTACCGCGGACATCGGCGGGGCGGATCGGCCGCTATCGCGCGTGTATGGGGCGCGGCATGGCGTGGTGTGGCGGGTCGGGTCGGAAAAATATGTCAACTGTTGCGCGTCTCAGAATGATGATGATTAGGTGATGGTGGTGGAATTTTTTCCCCCGACAACTGAAGACTTTCCCATTCGCGACGCCCCTCGCCACATGTTGTAATGTTATGACTGTTAGAGACGACACGTTTTTATCCTCCGTTGTTCTCGGAATGGCTGGCGCGACGACGTCGTTGCGTCGTCGTCGACTTCAATTACTACACGTTTTCTACATGTTTTTGACACGGTATCGATATCTGTGGTGTTTGTCTGATATCCCAAGGCGCCGGCCGGGCCGCTATACACCTACTCGAGGCCAGAGAGGCATGGACCGCCGCGCAGCCGCGCTGCGAGGCACAAGTAAACAACATTCCAGCCGTTGGCCCGCTGCATTAATGCTCCTGCAGGCAATGTTTTCCAAGTACATTTCTCGATATATATGTGCAATAATTGACTTTGGCGGCAGCATAATGCTCCACAATATCATTGCGTTTGATGCCCCCTCCCCGTTCTCGGCGGCCCTCTGGTGACACTGCGCCGCCGTCGAGGCTATATAGCCGAGAGGTGCCTTCATGTGCCATTCATGAGCGCCCGAGAGAAAAAGAGTGAGCGGGAGTGAGACGGGCTGTGTAGGAAAAATAAGTCCGTTCCTCATGACTGTCTGTCTGTAGGGGCCGGGCCATAGGCTGCCCAACTCGGCCCGGCATCGCCCGTTTCAATCTGTGCCGGCGTTGCCATCCCGCTATTGCTGGGCCGCTGCTGACAATTTGGGGGACCCTGCTAATTGTTTGGGGAGGACACGTGTGTGTGTGTGTGTGTGTGTGTGTGTGTTTTCTTTTATCCTGTTCGGTAAAGTTGATTTTTAATTTTCTTTATTTCTCCATTTCAGGATTCGTAGCGTGCTCGGCCACCAACCCCATCTGGTTCGTCAAGACGAGGCTCCAGCTGGACTACAACGCTGACGGCCGCCCCATGACGGCCATGCAGGTGGTGCGGAGGGTGTATAGGAAGATGGTAAGTGGGCGTCGGCGTTGTCTTCCGTTGCTCCGCATGCGTTCAAAACCTGGCTAATTCCTTTTCTTTTTCAAAAATTGCAGGGAATCCGAGGCTTTTACAAGGGCATCACAGCATCCTACTTCGGTATATCGGAGACGGTAATTCACTTTGTCATCTACGAGGCTATCAAAGCGAAACTCTCCTCCGTTCGAGCGCCTTCGCCGAATGATTCGAAGACTTCCAGAGACTTCTTAGAGTTCATGCTGGCTGGCGCCGTCTCGAAGACCGTGGCGTCGTGCATCGCCTATCCACATGGTGAGTGAGCCCCGCCCCTCCCTTCCCCCTCAAATGAATACCCTCTGGAAACTTCTCTTCTCTTCATTTTAACTTTTGCGTTGTCGTAAATTTTTTGCCCGGATTTATCTAATCTGAGTGAGGTATCACCTTCCGCTTGTCAGTCCGGGGCCTGGGAACTGTTGGCCGTCGTGCCATCTCTAGTATCAGTTTTCCAAACCAGGCCTTTTGCGCAGCATACGCCCAGCTCATTCAGCTGAAGCCGGCTCGACCGGTGTTAGTTCCCCCGTCCGGCCGCCAGAGGCAGCACTCTGCAGCCAGGCCTGCGCCTTTCCTGCAGTCGCTTAGATGATTTTCCGCCAGGTGGCGCTGCTGCCAGAGCGGGCGCCAAATTCAAACTCTTTCTCTGTGACTTCTGTTATGTTCGCACGGTTTGCCGAAATGTGATGTGACCTTTGATTTCTTTTGTTGCAGAGGTTGCGCGTACACGGCTCAGGGAGGAGGGTACAAAGTACCGGTCATTCTTTCAGACGCTCAGTACAGTGATGGCAGAGGATGGATATCGAGGACTTTATAGAGGACTTTGGACCCAACTTGTTAGGCAGATTCCGAACACTGCAATCATGATGTCTACTTATGAGGCAGTAGTTTATGTCCTGACCCGTCATTTTGGGCAGCCAGAAGAAACCCAGTTTTACGATAATGATGAGGAAATTGAAGATGATGATCTAAGGCATAAATTGTAAATGAAGCTGTAGAACCGTTTCTAAATCAGTATTCTGTGCAATACATAAAGGTTTATGATATTATCTCTCTACACTGCATGAGCAAGACAGTATTTTTTTTTTTGATTTGATATAGAAATTGGTGCCTTAGCAAACAGTCTTGGTTTGAACATTTAATCTGAAATTTTGATGCCACTGATTTTGTTTTGAAGAATTTTTGATAAGTTTTATTTCAATGTAGCAACTAATTCATAGTCATGTTTAGATTGCTCTAATGTACCAGGATTTTTGATAAGTCCAGATAATGTTGATGATTGGTCACTTCCTTCTAGATCACACTTACTTAATTTTATGACAGTTTTACAATTCTATAACGATTTCCATTACACTAGTCTTGATTTTTCTCTTTTTTGCTATATCTATGTGGTTGTGCGACAGAAACATGAGTCTTTTCTGTTATTATTCTTTATAAGTCTTGCAAAATGAGAAAGGCTTTGAGGCTGTATTTAGACACAATTGTTGCTTGTAATATTGTGCTTGTTAAAACTCTCTAGTTACTTGTCATAAAAAAGAACTTTCATCTTTTTTTCTTTCTCATTTCTTGGTGGGAATTGCAAACATAGAAAGCTGCATTTTTAACTGCCAAACCAAAGCCTCAAAGCTTTTGGCTACAATTTGTGCTGTGTCTGCGGCTGTTGAGAGGTCAAGTTTTAGGTTGTTTTATCATATTTAGGCCTCAGCTTAATTTTCCCATTATTTTAGCTGTTGTAGTAGTTTATAAGTTTATTTCATAGATGTTGAGAAGGAAGGGTAATTTGTAACAACATATTATAAGACTGAAGCTAGAGCTAGGGTTTTGCTTTCTTGTGAGCAGCTCAAGGAGCTCAAATTTCTTCATTTTCCTTTCTATTATTGTGTAATACATAAACCTGTGGTAAGAATGTGATATCTTTGACCTGAAGAGCAATCAGAGTTTTATTGTAATGTTGGTTGGGTGTCATTGTTTTGTCCTCCATCTGTTAAGATTTTTTTTTTCCGAACCATAGTACATATATATTTATACCAAGATGTTCATGTTCAAGATTTATAAGTATTTATATACGCATTGGCAAATGGTTGCCAATGTTAACTTGTATAACAAAATCATACATTTTTGTTGTTTTACCGTCTAACTTTAATCCATTCAGAGCTGATGTACATGTATAGTACATGTCTGTAGTTGAAGCATGGAACTTGCCTAAAGAAAAGGCTTATTTGTGAACAGTCCAGCATCTTAACTGTGTACTGTTAATGTACGCAGAATCATAACTTTTAATAGCCTCAAATGTTTTTCTGGTGGCTGAAACCTTTTTATTGCTGTGATAAATCCCAGTCTTTGTCCAACATAAAGGAATAAAAGAAAATGAAAATCTACTACTTTTTTTGATTGCTTTTTCTGTTACTGAAGAATTGTTTGTTTTTTTGTATCTTAACAAATAGTAAACTCAGTTCAAGATTGCAAAATTTTAGTTTGTTTGAATTATTCAATCCAGTCTGTTGCTTGATCTTGCAATGAACTATGATGCTTTTCTCTATTTGTCTATGAATTCCAATGCATTCAGTGAAGCATGTGCAGTACATATTGTTTCAATGCACAATCAGCAATAACTATGATAACTGACAGCTCTGATGGAACCATACCAAATACTTTCTTTGTATCTGAATCACGGTAATTGGTGCCCTATTAGAATTTTTGAAGTAGCGATGATAAATTTTTTTATCTGAGTTTTAAGATGGTTGTATTTTAATTTGTAGATACTGCTCTAATAAATTGATGAAAACATAAATGTTCTCTACTGGTATATCCGTAGTTCTTGTTTTGCAGACAAACACAAGGAAACAGCACAACGTCAACTATTTCCACTGATAAAATTTATTTACAACACATACATATTTATTTACAATTCATATAAATACCACAACAAATATGACTTAAGGTCCTTCCACTCTTAAAATTAATATCATGACATTGATCACTATTGTCCAGTTGAGTAATGGTTCAGGAATCTATTATAAAATCAAGGCTGTGCAGCATAGCATAGCATATTACGCTACTACTAGTACTACAAATAAAATATGACCAACAGCAGTTATGAGAATGAATGGGATAGTAGTGGTAGTACATAAAATCTTCATCTATATCCACTACAACAAATTAAAAATATGATCAACTGCAGTTATGAGAATGATTGGGATGGTAGTGGTAGTACATAAAATCTTTATCTATATCCACTGGTTCACATTTAGTCCAGTACCACATTTTGTGCAACGTCTTTATAGGGCTTTTTAAGCCTTTGTCATTAGTAAGAGAGTTACCTTTTCTTTTTACAAACAAATCTAAACATTAAAATTGATCAACATGTCCTAGAATTAATATACTGGATTTTTATCAGCATGAATTTCATTGCACGCTGTTTTATTTGGCATGGATAGATGCCAGTAAAAATAACCTTTTAAAAATCAGAAGAATATGAACAAACTCCCACTGCAGTAAGAGTTTCCAAAGACGCAGACGAACTTTAACAACTACCATTTCAATTTCGAATGGCAAATAAAATGTGACTAGCTTTCTTTCTCATATGTAAACAATTTTTTTTAGAAAATTGATCTGAGGCGTCAGTAGGACGGGTGGGTTCAGTTATTGTTGTTGTTTACCGCAACCATGCGGGGACCTCCGTTCTGGAACATGGCCGCCTTCTCCTTAAACTCTAGTCTACGTCGCTCCCGCTCCTCCTCTTCCCTCTGCTTCCTCTCTTTCTCGCGTCGAATTTCATCCTCGAATAACGACCCGCGACGCAGCTGCTCGATCTGGAATAAGAGAACAAGAGGCATAACTAGGAAGGTCATTATTGCCATCTCTTTATCTGCACCCAGCTCTACAGGGAAGCTGCGGGCGAGACATCGAAGTGCGCCCGCCGTAGCGCCCGCGCTATAGGCAGCCCATTCGACGCCCCAGTGGAGTGTGCAGCCGGACTGTCGCACCTTAGCCTCGAAGAAGTTCTTGGCGCCGTATACGCCGACCTCCTCCACGTTGATCTCGGTGAGGACGGCAAGCCGCTTGAGGGACTCCTCGTTCAGCTCGCCGGCGCGCGCCTTCCGGTAGATCATGAGAAACTGCGGCAAACAGAGACAGCGTAAATCAAATGTCGTCCAGGGCGACGAAACCATGGAAATGATTGTGATACGCACGCGTACCCTACACTCACCTCCTTGAACGAGATCTTGCCGTCCTGGTCCTCGTCCACCTCCTGGATCATCTTCTTGAGGCCCAGGTGAGTCTGCGGCGCGCCGAGACGCTCCATCATCAGCTTCATCTCGAGCAGGTCCAGGAAGCCGTCGCCGCCGAGGTCAAACCTGCAAATCAGCAACCAGACAGTCATGTGTTAGAATTTTGTGGTCGAAGTATGAGCAGGAGGTCCACACTGAGGTGTTGATGCTCCCTCAGCCCCTCGGGCGCGCGCTCACGGCACCGCACGCTTTTAATTGCCGCCCCGCCCCGCCCACTTCCACCTGGCCGACAGGACCGGCAGGCAGCGGAGGAGGGCATTCCGAGGCTCGGCTCGCGCCTGCTCGCGCCGCACGCCGGGCCGGGCCGCTTGGCCCAGGTCAGGAAACGAGCCTTGTGCGGACCAGACAATGAATTACTCTTACTTCACTCTAATAGTGCGTCCAGAGTTACGTCAACCAAACTGGAGTAGCTGCTGCAGCACGCCCCGTGGCTCCAGGCTCCGGCCGCAGCGGAAGGCGTGCGGCGCTTGCGGCCAGCAGCAGCGTGCGCTGCAGCAAGTGCCCTAGGGCCCAATCGGGTCAGTAAACGCGAAGAAAAGGGGAGCCGCGGCGCCGACACACAATCCCCCGCAGCGGAGCACGAACACAAACCCGACGGGACGCGAGCCGGAGAGACCACCCCCGTTACTCTAGGCCGTGTTAGCCGCCCCTAGTGTGGTTGGGACCAGAGAGGCAAAGACTAATTTCGGTAAAAAAATAGAATATCTTGAACGCTATTTCCATCAAATTTGTGGGTGAGGAATGCGTCTACCATGCAAGCCAGTGCCAGTGTTTGCACTTAGCATGCAACTTTAAATTAACATTTAATATCCTAGACAATTGAGTGTCTCTTTCCCTTTTTAAACAGTCCAAGACTGTCTACCCCCTTTTACGTACATTTTTACGCATTTTTACACTTTTAACGTTGACGAAATAAGAAGGTTTTGCCGTTCAGGAACATAATATTCGCCGTATGACGGGCTTCGCAGTTACAGAACAGACGCTGCTCGCAAGCGTGCTCGCCTCAGGCTGGCGGTCAGCGGTGTGTGGCCGGGTCCGGGTGTCCGGGTCAGAGCCGACCTCACGTGCACCTCGGGCGCCAGGCGCCTCTGGCCCGCGGCACGTGTCACAGCGGAGCCGAAAGTGCCGGAAGCGGAAGACGCACGCGGCGCCACCGGAGGCGCCACGCCGGCTGGTCAACTCAAACAGCAAACCAGGCAGTAAAAATTATAGAAGTAATAAAGACGGAGGTGCGGGGAATGCCTGGTAAAACAGCGAGAAAAATGAGCGACGCGGAGAGAGAGAATGTCTCGCTGAAAGTCTTTGCGCGCGCAGCCCTTTTATTGTTATTCTTGTTGTTCGCCTCCAAACGACTTGTTGGCGTTGGCTGTGGGACCCTCTCCCGTCCTGCCCTACCGAGAGCGAGAGTAATAGAGTCTGGCTGCAGCTGGAGCCGGCTGGAGCGGGCTCTATACTCTGTTTCACCCAAAGAATAGACTCAGGTAGGGCTCATCTCGGTCTGGCCTGGCCCGCCCGGAGCCGACCCTCGCCAGCTACCCGGCTCTGGTGTCACATGTGGCCCGCCCCCGCACAGCGGGCAGCGGTGGCGTGGCGTGGCGGAACCAAATGGAGCGCCTGACTGAGGCCAACCAAGGTTGCAATTGGCGTTCAAGTACTCGTTGAATTTGCAAACAAGTGCCGGATTTGATGGGGCAACCCCCTTTCGCTGGCGGCCAATGTCCGGATATTGCATTTTAATCCAATGCCAAATCACCACCGCAATTAAGAATTCCTCAAAATAACCGTACAACTTTCTGCTCTTTTTTACACCTACGGTTTGTGGGGTCAACTTTATCAAATCCGGCACTTCTTTGCAAAGTCAACGAGTACTTGAACGCCAATTGCAACCTTGGTTGGCCTCAGTCAGGCGCTCCATTTGGTTCCGCCACGCCACGCCACCGCTGCCCGCTGTGCGGGGGCGGGCCACATGTGACACCAGAGCCGGGTAGCTGGCGAGGGTCGGGCCCCGGCCGGGCCAGGCCAGACCGAGATGAGCCCTACCTGAGTCTATTCTTTGGGTGAAACAGAGTATAGAGCGAGCGGGCCGCCGCCGGGGCCCCAGACGCGTGCGAGCGTTTGGCGTTTAGAGCGGAGCCGAGCGGTGGGGCGGGGCCGGGCCGGGCGGGCCATGACCCGGGACTACATACAGCACAAGCAACACCATCCGCTCCGACATTTGCCCCACAACAACAGCAGCAAGAGCGCGAGAAAGAACCTTCATGAGACTTAACTGCTCTGCGGGCGGACGACTGCATCGCAAGCACAAGGGGGAAAATTTAGGGCAGTATATACAGAAAGGCACTTCGGAATTTTTTCCCTCCTTTCGCAGACTGCGTAAAGGTAGGCAAGCACCGCATTATCCAATTTCGCCTTTTCCACCTGCTGAGCCATTTAACTGTAGGGCTCGAGCTTGCGAACGCCGGGGAATGAGGGCACGCCAAAAAAACCCAGCAACAGCACACACATACACAGAGACTACTTACACCCGTGCAAAAACTCCGCCGCCCAGAACACATTACACATACAACACGCACCGCTACGCCGGCCACGCCCACCTCGGCGTGGGCCGCACGCGTGACCGCGACCTCCCGAGCAGGCGTAGCCGGAGCAGGCAGCCGGGCCAATCACACAGCCATATGAGCCGCATCCAACTCGGGCAATTAAAACTGAGCATCAGCCGGGAGCAGGCGTGCGAGACACGTGTTTGCCCAGTGGTAATGGCGAGGGGCTGAGCGCTTCGCACACGGGGAGGAGAGGAGGGACGGAGATCAACATTTTACTAATAACACGGTATTTGCACCTTTCCTCGCGCGACCTTAAAAGGAGGAAGGAGAGGCGGACGCCGGGCCAGGCCTAATCGGGCCGCATTACGTTACGTAAAAATAAAGTAAAGCTTTCTGGAGAACAAGCTGCAGCGGCGCCGCGCTGGAGTGGAGGGGAAATGAGGCGTGACAGCTGCTGGGGCTGGAGCCGTGGCTGGAGAGCTTGGCGGACAACACCAGGGGGTTGGGGCAGGAAACGCCCTCCTCGCGACCACGGCGCGCCGCCCGCTGGCTGACGCTGACCGGGGTCCAAAACGTTCTCCTCCGCGAGGCGCGGGCGGGCGGGCGGCGTGTATGCGTTCCAGGTGGCTGCACGGTGGCAAAAGGAAGGGCGGGGCGAGGGGCTCCAGCGGGCTGGAGGGGCCAGAGAGAGAGAGAAAGACGAAAACACGAGCATGGCCACGCCACGCCCCGGCCTGCAGCAGGACCCACCTCACTCACACCCGGCCGCAAATAACAAGCAACCGTTAGTCACAGAGCTGCCAAGTGGAGCGGGCAGCGCGCGGGCAGCCCGAGCCTTTGGGCAGCGGAGGCCCCGCCGCGGGGCGCCTCCCGGGGGCGCCACCATGGAGAGACACACGCTGTGCACGCCGACCACAACGCAACGACGGATTGCAGTTTTACGTACTTTCACCGCAAAACGTACAGCGGGTTGCCTACGGCGGCCCTGCCCTGTACTGCAGACGGCAGCCGCCACCATTACCGCCGTTATCGCCGACAGCAGAGTGTGCATTGCACACAACAGCAGCGCGGCGGACCGATTCCCTGCGGCCAATCTGGCCGCTAGATGTAGGTAAACAGAAGTGGGCATGCAGGCGGGCGCCGCCGCGCCGCGCCACGCCACGCGCCCCGATCCCGATGGAGTGCGACACGGTCGGTTGAAAGTGGGCACGGCCGTGCGAGGAATGCAAACCGAGCGCGCGCGAGCGTGCCGCCTACATTTCGGCCCCTCTATACCCGCTCGCCTGCCACTGCTCCGGCGCGCCTTGCCTGTTCCTCATCCATTCATTCAGTTGCTCGTATCTCGCAGCCTTGATCCAATAAGCGGCGGAGATCATCGACACGGTACGCAACTCGATCGCGGCGTGGCGTGGCGTTTCTCATGCGGAGGGCGAGGGCGGGGGCGGGGCTGGGCGGGGGCGACACTTCGGCAGGGACGTGCGAAGCCGCGGGCACTTTCGCTGTCATACGGGACACGTGTCGGGCCGCGGGCGGGCCGAGGTGCGGCCGCGCCCAGCCCTGCGCAGCGAGCGCTGCAGCGCTAAGTGAAGCCAAACGGCAGCTTTATTCTAAAGCATCGCGATGCGCTTTCTCCAGCAGCAGCAGCCGCGGCGTTATTTTTCAAACGGCGCAACGAACGGCCGCGGACAGACAAGCCCGCCGGAGTCTCTAACAGTCAAGTCCACGGCAGCGCAAGAGCGCAAAGTCAAAAGGTTGCCCTCTCCTAGTGCCTCGGCACAATCTCAGCCGCCAGGGACGGCGCCGCCGCGGGGCGCTCAGCTCCAGTTAGAGTGTTGCCACATCATGAGGTCCTTTGGAACATCCTCCCCATCTCTCCAGCGCTCTGCGGCCCGCAAAGGCTCCTTCGCCCCCGAGGCCCGAGGCACCGCGGGGCACCGTAGCGGTCGGCCAAAGGGCAGACCCGCGACGCCACGCCACGCCGGGCCACTTGCCGTGTCGTAGTCATGACGCGCACCCCGCCAGTCCTTGATCCCCAAGGTCGCCCGGCCCGGCCGGCTGGTTGGTAGGTGGGCTGTGCTGGGCTGTGCTGGCCTGGCCTGGTTGAAGCCGAATCACTCATTGACCGGCAATGTGCGCCAACCGCGAGCCCCGGCCCCGCCCCAGTACCGCCGCCGTGCTCCGAGACAAAGGCCCCCATTCAGCAGCCACACGAGGACACTCAGCCGCCGCTCCAGGGAGAGCAGTGGATTAATCCTCGTCCCGCCCTGCCAGCCGCAGCGCTGGAGGCTCCAGCAGCCCCGAGGGGCGCGGCGCGTTGTCCACACCACACGTTGCCGCCGGCCGTAAGCCGCCTTGTCAGAGTCCAAAGCCGAGCCTCGGCCGACAATTTTCTCCCCCCGTTACGTTAAGGCGATGCTGCTGCGCGGAGCAGTTAGCTACGAGGCGCTAACGCCCATTCGTCAGAGCTCTCCAGTGCAAGAGCGACACTCATTGTGCGCCGGCACAGCTTGGCGCGCAGCTGCCACAGGCAGCAGGCCTTTCCTAGAGCTCAGCTGACAAGTGTTCAGGCCGCTGCTGCTGACTGCCGTTTGCCTTTCTCTGTCACTGCCGCCGCCGCCCTAGGGGGCACTGTACCAATCCGTTTCATCTGATACGAGCGAGAGACGGGCTTCGATACGGAGAGAGGGGCTGCGCTGGACGACAGGCGGGCTGCTGCTGCTGGGCTGCTGGACTGCAGGCGAGCGGGTGGCGGGGCGGGCGCCCCCCGTGGCCACGCCTATAGACATTCGAATCGCCCCCACGCGAGCGAGAGCACCTCACCGGAGGAGGAGAGCAAGTGCAGAGAGAGAGGAGAGCAAAAACGCGTCCCGCGCGCCCTGGAGAGAAAGGGACGGGTGCACCCGGCCGGGCCGAGGGCCGCCCCCAACACGGGCCGGCCGGGCACTGACAAATAATACGTTGCGGCCGTGCGGGCCAGACGGGGCGGGCGGCGGCAGCTGATTGGAGGACATTATGTCACGAATAAGCCGGGCGACGCCGCTGCGGGGGGCGGGGAGGCCCGGGAGGAGACCGCGGCCCGCCAGACCGACACCGCCGAGGATCCCAGCGGGCGCGATCAGCCGCGCAAGGTTGTGTTCTGACATGAGCCAAAACACAAGACAGCATCGCGCAATCAATAAGTGCGTTACGGTCTTGTTCAGAGTCCAGCAGCCCGGCCTGTGCCAGTGCCGAGGCATTCCTGAGTTTGTTTTCGTTGGTGGCATATCGATTGCGACACCGTTCGCGCGCCACGCCACTCCACGGCGCGGAGAAAGCGCATAACGCAGTTGCTGCACCTCTACTTGGTGCATCGCGCCGGGACCGGGGGGCCCACCCGATACCTGATTCGGCGAGAGGTGGTTGGAGTGGAAGAGGGCATGTAGCGCCCCCCTCCCTCCTACCCGCCTCTTGGGGCAGACGGCGCGGCGCGGCGATGTGGGGCGAGCCGAGCCGAGCCCCGACACCACGACAGCGGAAATGTGTCATCCCGGGCATCGCGTGCCACTGCACTGGTCACATCACAGGTGGCCGGTCCGGTCCGGGACCCCCGCCCCACCTCAGACAGCTAGCGTGCGCCCCGCCTCGCCGCGGCTGGCTCGTGGCTCCTGCGGCTGGGCCCTGCCGGGCTGGACCATAGAGGAGATTGACTGTGTGGCTAAGCCCGCAGCCAGCCGCCCTGCTAAAAGCCCGCCGCGGCTAATTCCCCCTGTGGGAGCGCTGGGCCCACACGGCTCCGCAGCCGAGGCTCCAGCCGCCGCAGCTTCCGGAAGCGACGCCGTGGTCGTTCCCACCGCGCGGCGCGCAGGGGGCGCCCCCGGGAGCGAGCGAAGGGTAGCAGCACACGGCGGGAAAACGGAACAGACGAAGACCCCTCCAGCTGCTGCTGAATCCGAATCACGCGCCACGCGCCCGCAAAAGGTAATAAAGGCTTTCGGACCCGTCCCGTCCAGTAACGTCGTGTGTCCAGAGCGGCGCGCAGAGCCGTGGGAAGCGCGGCACATACCGGTAATGAAGCAATAGGCATGGCCGGCACGGGCCGGGCAGCGGCAGCAGCCGTCCCCTGCGGTGGAGACAGGAAACGACCACAACCAACGCGGTAATAGCGACGCTCTTAAAGGCTTTTAGAGAGAAAAACATGAGAGGGTCTATGTACCAGCGGGGCCCGTTACGTACACTAGTGCGGAGATTTAATAAAATTAAAATTTGACTACTTGTTCAGTTGCACGGTACCCGTCGTGTAGTAAGTAACGTGTCCTGCACCGCGCGTGCGAACGGCTGATGGATCATCAAGACACATTACGTCCATCATGCGCCATTTACGAAATAAGCAGTGTAGCCCGAGGGAGCTCTCATAGCGCCTGGTAGGTAGGCAACATCTTGCCTGCAGTGCACGCGTGTATTGCCGTGTGGCCTACCCGGAGTTTCGCAGGCGCCGAGATCCTGCTATTCGCCATACATTCTCTGGCCGATCCTTTAAGTCTACCCTGCGGGTTAATACCCCTCGTTAGAGTATCGAGCCACCTCACCTCCCGGTCGCGCAACGAGGGAGGGATCCGCAGGAAGCGCGCGCGGCTCCACATCAAGCCGGGTTCATGGAAAACAATCGGGTCGGTGCCGCTTATCGAGTCCTTAGCTCTCGTCCGCCGGGCCCTGCTGCAGGCCCCCCGCGGCCCGCGCCCGCCGGCCCGCTAATAGTGTGCATCCCGCCGGCGGCGGCCGGGAAGGGAAGCGCCGCGTGAACCGGACAAAACAAACTCCCAGGGAGGGTCAGGGAGAGAGGAAGGAAGCAGTATGAGAAATTCTCATTCCGCCGACGCAAAACAAATCAAGAGGGCCGCCCGGAGCGCGCCGCGCCCGCGGACTGCTGCTGCTGCTGCTGCTGCTGGAGTCCCCGCGGCTCGCCTCGCGGCAAGCGCGCCGCCGCCGCCGCCGGGGTTCTCCGCGCGGGTTCCCCTCGCCCGCGGCCCGCTTGGGCCCGCCCGCCCTGCGACCCGACCTGTCTGACCACCTTCACTCTTCACTCCTCTCGGCAGTTGCATCACCGCCCCCGCCACATACTGCAGCTACGCCGCCGCCGCCGCAGTTCACCGACTTTTCATTAGCACAAGTGCAGCAGCGCGGCTTCGGCCTCCGGCTCGCCCCGGGGCCCGCCGTCCGCCGTGACGAGGCGAGTTCTGCCGGGTCCGTCAATATACCGCAGGCTGATGGCCCGGCGCGGCGAGGGAAGGGAAGGGCCGCTGGGCGGCGAGAACCCCCGCCGCAGATACCGAGGAAGGGAAAGGAAAGCACACGGGCGGCAAGTACGGTGTACATTCTATACCCCGCGCGCCACGCCGGGCCGGGCCGGGCCGCCGCGCCTCGTCGCAGCTATATCACATTTATTGGCCATTCTCCGGCCGCGGGCGGGGCGGGCGGGGCGGGCTCTATTGCATTCGCTGCGTTGTAATGCCCCGCTAAGGACCTCCTCGCTATCGGCGGGGTGCTGCTCCACACTCATGCAGGGAAAGCTGTGTGATCCGAGCCCAGCCCAAGCCCAGCCCAGCAGAGCCGAGCCCAAACCAAACGCTCGCCCGAGCCTGCCGCCGCCGCCGCAAGGTGTGCCTTATCCCTTCGCTTCGGTTTGGACCGGGTGATCAGAGAAAGTGGTAGCGGCCTCTTGCAAGAGATGAGCCCGGGCCGTCTCGCTCCCACTCGCTACAACAAACACCCCGGCCTCAGCGTTGCGTCACCCTGAGCCACGCGCCCGCCACGTGCGGAGGGCAGCAGACTTGCTGGACCACCCGCGGACCCCCGCGCCGCCAGGGAATCGACACAAATTGAAATCATCACTTTTATAGACTGTACAAACAATGAGGTCGTAAACCGCGATAGGGCCCTCTCCTCTATCCGAGCGATAAAACCCCACAGGCACCAAGCGCAGACACGAGCAGAGAGAAAATTGATAGAGATATGCAGGCGCGAAAACAGTTCTCGTCGACGGCCACATGCATGCAGGCACTTTCACGGCAGATAGGATGGGAGTCGCCCCGCCGCCGCACCAGCGTAGCGTCCCTGACATGACAACTGCACGGCGGTTGGGCCGGGACGACCTCGCGGCCCGCTTCCCTATGCCCCTTCCGCGCTTTCCGTCCAACAACCCAAAAGAGAAAATGACCCAAAGCAAAAGGATCATCTTGAAGTGGGAAGCGGAGTGCGGCGTGCGAGGCGGCGTGGACTTCGGTATTTACGATATAGTCTCCAACGGCACTTCGCATGACTGTCCCGGGGCGAGCGGCAGAAGCATATTCGTATGGGTCACCGGGCGCCCTCCGCCCGGAGGCCTGCAATGCATTGTATTGTAATCCGCGGCGCGGCCCGGCGCGTCGCGCATGCCCCGCATTCCACCCGCACACACTCACGCACGGTAGCGTTGCGCGCGCCGCGGCCGGCCGGACGTGAGTCAGTCAGTGAGCTCGGCGGGTCCTGCGCTGCGGCGGGACCAGGGCAACGCGACGACGAGCCGCGCCACGCCACACCACGCCATGCGTCGTTGATTCATCGCCGGGACAAGCGACCAGCCCCTTCCGCAGCACTCCCTGCTCCGAAACGCCATACCGGCTGAGGGGTATATTATTTTGTCCATAATACACCTGGATCCTCCGCATGCAGTCATTTCCCAGTTTGTTTCGTTAATTTTATGTTAGTTTTTCAGTTTTCATTCACACTACTAAACGAATGATGCACCATTAGTCGCACATAAACCAACACAGCAACATTCGCTGAGGCACGATTTGGCTTATTGTCAAATTATCGGGTGATTTCACAGTCGCACACAGCACTGTATTATTTAAGTCAAATCCAGTCACATCAAGCCATTCGTAATCTTTCGACACAATCTGTGAACACTCATTTCTGCAGTGACGTACCCCTCGATCTGGGCAGCACACCTGCCCCGCCCCGCCAGGCCAATCGAGCCCAATAGCCGCCTCGAAGCGGCGCCACAGAGCGACCGGGTGTGGGTCCATGGGGGTCGACGCGCCGCCGCCTAGCCTATGTTTAGGAGGCGAGAATAATTTGCCGCCGAAGAGGCAACATTTTACCTCCTAAAGCTGACACATGGAGCGCGCACAGCTGGCCTGGCCGCAGGTGACCCACCTGCGGTGGACGGCGGCACACGTGCGGGCGGGCCCGGGCAGCAGCCGAGTGACGCACCGATGCATCACAACAAACCCATCGAGACTATCGCGGACGTCGGCGGAAACCTTCCAGCATTCTCGAAGAAGGGGAAAAAAGTCCAGAGTTTCTCAATCACTGTGAGGGGAGGCGGGGGGATCGTGATTGTCATGAGGTTTCGTCGATACCTGGATGCGTACTCGGGGGTTTCACCTGTCAGACACGCAGCGCCACCAGCCCCAGGGGGGACGCCCTATATTCCCTCCCCTCGATGGCGCCGCACGCAGCCGCGCGCCAATCCGATACTGCACGAGTCGGCGACACCAAATCCAATCAATCCATCAAGGAGAGGCGGCCCCGGACCGGACAGTGACACGACGCGGCCCGCTGTGTCTGCCGTCCTGTACGCATCTGGCCAGGCGGGCACACCTGCGCGCAGCGCCACGCACCTGCAGGTGCCCCGGGGCTGGCAGGTGCGGCAAGCGCGCGCGCGCCGCTCTACGGTCTTCCGAAAGTTTATTCATTTTACCGG
Organism: Frankliniella occidentalis; assembly: GCF_000697945.3. Classification (NCBI taxonomy): domain Eukaryota; kingdom Metazoa; phylum Arthropoda; class Insecta; order Thysanoptera; family Thripidae; genus Frankliniella; species Frankliniella occidentalis. The sequence continues at coordinate 223,969 of NW_026267221.1, forward strand.
AAATTTTCTCCACGTTCATAATGCATCAGGGGTCTCTCCTGGCGCAGCTGCCCCGCGGCGGTCCCCGTCCCCGCGAGGGCCGTGACGACGCGCTCTATGGTGCTTCCATTTTGTTGTCACGGCCGTCGTCGTGATCGACGGTGTCATTCCAGAGGAATGCCGCAGCAAGCAGCCTCATACCGGGGGGCCCCGTCCCCGCGAGGGCCGTGACGACGCGCTCTATCGACCAGCCGAGGACGGACGTCGGCCGTCACGGCGACAAGCGCGACACCCAAACAACAACGGACATCACAGCAGGACGTCGGCGACGTCGGTATGTTCCACAGTAGGGAAGAGCAGGCCCCTCAAACGCGCGGCTCTCGAGCCACCCGTGGCTCGCCCGCCCGGGCGCGCGGCTCTCGGCGAGCCACCATGGGACTGCATTGGCGGCTGCGCCAGACACAGAACCACTGGCTCCGCTCAACCTACGGTCTTGTCGGCTGGCTCCGATGGCACACGAGCGTGAAACCGAACTCAACGCGGCTCTTTCAAATGTACAGGCTATTAAATTGGAGTGGTTTGTTTCGAGCGAAAAACGAGGCGACACACTGCACCACTGTTCAATTTTTTCTTGGGGGGGGGGGATGAAGGTTATTCAAAAATATGAGACGTGTCAGAACCAGCGGGAAAGAAAGGGGGAGGGGCACTCTTTTGCCATATTTACCAATATTTACACGGACATCGACGGGAGTTCCTGATGAGGGTTTTGTGGCGGACAGGGGGTAGGAGGGCAAACATTTTCCCGTTACAGTAATTAATATGATTACATCCCCCCTTCTTACTATCTCCCATAGTCCGACTAGTCCGTGTGTGTGTGAGAGCGAGAGAGACCTCAGAACGCGCCGCACCGGGTCGCCGGCGGTCGCCAGCCCTCCTCAGCGCAGCGGTAGCTCAGTGGGCTGAGGCGTCCGCGCGCCAGTGCTGGCAGACCAGGCGGTCGTGGGTTCGACTCTCACTCAAACTGTTTTGATTTCTCGCTGCACCAGTGGGTGCGAGTGAGACGCCTCGCACTACTCACTCGAGTGGCGGCGGGTGGCCGCACGCAGCTGACTTTCATTCAAGCAGTTGATGGATTTCGCGCCAAAGTGACCGAGACGGAGCTTTGGATCCGAGATGCACACGACCGCTCGAAAGAGCGTAAGGAGTGTTGCATACCTCGCCTGTGGCTCGGCGGCGCTGTGAGTTTGAGGGGCCTGGGGAAGAGGCCTCCCAGCGAAAGCAGCAGCAGCAGCCTTCGGGTCGCGAGTTAGGTCGGGGGCGACGCGGGACCCGCGACCCGCAGCGCCCGCCCGGCGCAAGCCATGCCAAAGTGACCGCAGCCGGCGGGCGGCACGTCCCGTCCCGCTGCAGGTCCTGCTGCACGTGCTCGTCCAGGAGCATGACGCAACCACGGCGCCGGCGCCGTGCATGAGGAGGAAGGAGGCGGGCTAGGCACCGCGCCGAATGACCTTTCCGATAAGGAGGAACATTCGCACGCCTCCGGCCGGTCGTGGCCGGTGGTCGTGCCTCATCCGCGAGCCTTATCGCAACGCCACCTACACCTGGTCGCCGCCACCGCCGTTGTCGTTGACGACGACGACGACCTCCTGCAGCGACGTCGCTGCCGAGGGTGACGCCATGGGAAAAGAGGGAAGATGTGTGTCATTCCCGACAATAACACGCACTCCAGGGTCGGGCCGGGCACGCCGGCGAGGTGAATGAGTGCGATGCCTAGGCGATGCCCTCCCGGGCCGCACCGGCGGGCGTTGCTCAACAACCATTACTAATGTAATAGCGCCATACTACCTCGGCGCGACTCGGCGCGGCCGGCCCCAAGCAGCGCGCGCTCATTTGAAAACGAGCCGAGCCGAGGCTGCTGTCGGCTGTCGGCCCGGGCGGGCGAGGGCGCGAGGACTGCAAGGTGCAGTGCGCGGTGCGCGCGGGGCGGGGCGGGGAACGGCGGCGTATACCGCGGGCGACCTTCGCGGCCAATTGCTACTCGTGACCTATGATTGGCCGGCATGACACGGCGGGCAGGGCCGCGGCCCGCACTGTACAGCCCGGCCCGGGCGGGCGACAAAGGTCCTCGCTGCTCCAGGTCACCGGACGCGCGGCGGCGCCTCGTCGCCGTCCTCCTCCGGCTCCAGGATGCGACGTTTCCTGCGGCGCCCCATCCACCTTGGGCTGGAGCGCGACCGAGACGCCAAGCCGGGCCGGGCCGGGCCGGAGCGCGGGGCTAAATGGCGACCTTCCCTTCTTCACGCCAAACGAACACCGAAATAAAATCCGGCCACACCGCAAACGAACTTGGCGTGCAGCGCGGGGGAATGCCAGCGCGGAGCGCTTCCGCCGCGCCAACGACCGACGTCACGTCGTTTGTGGACTTAATCTTCCTTTGTGACGGGGTGCAGACGGGCGGGCCGGGGGCCGGGGGCGCTATACACAGCTTCCTTTTATCGCGAGGCCCCTGAGGCCGCGAGCGGAGGAGCCCGCGTGCCCACGCCCCGCCACGCCACGCCACGGCCCGGGCGGAATGCACCGCGATGCGATACACCTCTCTTGTTCGATAAGATTGCGATGAGGAGGAAGTGGGCCAGGCCGGGCTGGGCCGCTGCGCGCCACCCGCGCCTCCGCCGTGGTCACTGAACCGAACAGACCACGTCGACAGCCCCGCCCGGCCCCGCCTTGCCCTGCCCGCGCGGTCCCAACTGTCCCACTATGGCCCCACCCCGGACCCAGCCATAAAGGTGTACACGGACTTACATCAGAAACGCATCGCGTACACACCACGCTTTCTGCACCCCGACAAGTGCCGCAGCGTGTTGTCCTCGCGTGTTCAACAAGCACCTCGGCGAAAGCAGCTGCAGCAGCTGCCTGTCGCGAGGCACCCGCCCCGCCGCCCGCCAGGTGCGCTGCGCACCCGCTGCTGCACCGACACCGCCCCGCGCAGCCCGGCCAAGCCCGGCCGGTGAACCACAAAAAGAAAATCGGCCGCCCATTGGTCGCGGCCCGCGCCTAAGCAGCCCCGCGAGGGCCCCGCTGCTCCGCCCCGGTGGTGCCGCTTGGCTGGCCGGCCCGGCAGGTATTTCACGTCATTGAGCGCAGTGAGGCATCAATCGATGAGACACTAACCCGGTCACGTGCAGGCGCGCGGGCCGGGCGAGGCCCAGCCCAAGGACTGCCTCCTCCACTGCGGCGCGCCCCGCCACGTCCCGCCCTACAATGTGCAGCCGCGATGCAGTCCTAGGACCCGGCAGGCCCACCGCGCCGGCATGAGTGTAGGCGAGCTGAATGGTTGCCTCATCGCTGCCCTGCCCCAATGGGTACGGTGGGCTGCTGCTCCGAGGGGAAAGGGTGATGTGGGGGGGGGGGATAGCGCACACGACCCACACAGACAGGGTTGGCACACCAATCTCAGGCTTTAGGCCCTGCCCGCCATGCCTCCGTGCCGCCGCGCCCAGAACAGCTGGGAAATAATAACATAAAGCTCCATAAAACTGCATCCTGTGTCGCAAAGGCGCGGACCGGGAGGCGCCTCTGCTCTGCGCCGCCGCCAAGACCGTCCACGGCAAAAACAGCACCATCATAGGCGCGCCACCGCCGCGCGTCGTCTTACAAAATGTGAACACGGAAAGGCCACAAAAACGGTACATATGACACATTTTTATCTAAAGCGTGCGATACGCAAGTGCGGTGCAAATACACGCGTCTCATTCTGTCGACACACGTTTGCAAAGGAGCGACGATTGTGTCACGCAAGTTTTAATGATTGCATGTCACACACCTATTTGTGGGGCAGCAGCAGCAGCAGCGGTGCGCCGAGCGGCGGCGGCGTGACGTGACGGTGCATCTCAATCATTATTCGATACATGGAGATCGATGGGGCGTTCACACCGAGGGCGTGGCCCGGCCCGTGGCGCAACGCCCGCCCGGCCGGCCTCCGGAGCAGCTCGGAGCAGTAAAGAGGCACGAGGTACGTACGTGCATCGCTCCCGACAACAACGGCCGGAATGTGTAAAGGAAGGACAGCGGGGCACAACGCATTTCCATATATCGCGCCTGCCGCGCCGCGGCCGGACGCCAGAGGTCACCTCCGTTGTGCTTGCCCGGCTTGCCCGGGCCGAGAGAACAGGACGCCGAGCCTCGCCTCTGGGACCGGTTACATTGGAGGCGAGCGGCGCAAGGCTGCGCCGGCCGGCCTGGCGGGGCCGCCGCCGTGAAATAGCCAAGTTCATGCGCGCAAGTCAGGCCAGGCCGAGCGAAAAATACAGGGAATAACAACACAGCCGCCTGCCTCCTCGTGGCTAGGGGGCGGCGTTCCAAAAGTCAGTCCGGCCGTGCGACCATACGGCCAGCCGCACCCGAGAACGCAAAGAGCCCGGGTCCGGCCAGGGTAAATTAGAAAATACTTTTGAAAAGAAAGAGAAAGAAATGACAACCAGGCCCGTCACCTTGAAGTCGAAAATAAAAAAGCGTTTTCATGCTCTTGATGAGAAAAATATCTTCAGGCACGGCACGGCATGCTCAGCGTGCCTCCTTGCGCGTCACGGCGCGGCGCTGCCTCGGCGACCCCTCGTGATCGCACGGGTGCGAGCCACGAGTGGCCGGGCCGGTCGGGCCGGACGGAGCCGCATGACGGCGACCTGACCTCTGCACTCACCTGAAAACACAGAAACGTCGCGTGCCGTTAGCAGTGAGGAGGACCAAGGCGGCCCGGGCCGGACCCGCAGCAGCACGTGCTCCACATGGTGAAGCGCGTGCTCCTTGAGCGGTGTGTACAGCCGATACTACGAGCAGGACAGCTCAGCTGCCGCGTAGTAGAGAGTACAGCCCGCTCCAAAACGTACGGCAGTATAGCAGTTTAGACCAGCGCGCCGGCCAAAAGTGAAGCCACGCGGCACGGGCGGGTGGGCCCGCGTGTGCGGGTGGTGGGTCGTCAAAGTGCATCGGCCTCTGCTGCAGGTGAAGTCCCCCAAGTGACGCCTCACCCCACGCGCGCACCAGGCCCATCCCCGATTTGCAGGGCTTATCCGACTGCCCTACTTCAGGCGCGCAGGGGGTCGTCGTGCACAAACTACGTCATTTTCAGAGGGGTTGGGTAACCTGATGGAAAAGATCAAATTCACAAAATATATTCTCAATGTGTGCTAAGAGAATTTGTAACTCCATTAGAAAAATGTTGCCGATACAGGGGTAGATTTATCTCCTCGAAGCACTTCAGCTAGCGCACGTTGAAATAGTGTCGTAAAACGAGAACTCGATCAGACACAAAATGACGTAAATCGTGCACGCCTCCTTATGGTCCGGGGCACACCGGGCGACAGGGGCGGCGACTTGCGCATGGGTGCGTCACCCGCCATGCATGCGATGCGGGCGGACCGGCCGGCACACGACCCCCGCCCGGAAGCGAAACGGATCTGCCTCGGCCGCTGCCGCGCGCTGCAATGTGCACCGGATGCCGGCGGCTGCAGCAGCTGCGGCAGCGGGGGCCCTTTGCATATCAGCAGCCGGGCCCAAAGGCGACGGGAAGCTGGCGCGGGGAGAGCAGCGTAGCGTGGCCGGGCGCGTGTGTACGTGTGGCTACGTGTGTTATGGACGGACAAGCCGCCCTTTGAGGCCGCACCGACACCGCCCAGCCCAGCGCCCCATCCATCCGCACGGGGCACAGCAGTAGGGGGGTGGGGCGCGAGAAGCGGGCGCGAGGGGGGCTAACAGGATGACCAGGTAAAGCCCAAAGCCCACACGGGCGACTAAGAAAATTAGAGCCGCCGAGCTGACCCCAGCACAGCCCCGCCGAGCCGAGAGTGCGAGAGAGAGGCAAAGAGGCTCGAGAGTAGGCCGGTCAGAAACCCATGGTGTATCGGACATCAAGCGGCAAAATAGGGGGAGCAGGGGGAGGGCCAGGTGGGGGGCAGCGCCGCGCAGGTGCAAGGCGGAGTGGGGCCCGGGCCTGGCAAAGGGTTACCAGCAAAGGGCAGACAGACAAATCGGGGGGCCGGCCGCCGCCCACGCATAGGTCCCCAGGTGGCCTTTCCCTCCGGTAGTGGGGGGCAGGAAGCCAGCAGGAGGGAGGGCGTCAAGAAGGGGCGTTATCAGAGGTCGCGGGGTGAGGCCGCGGCCCTCGTGGCAGCGTCTTCCGGGGGAGGCCCTGGCGGCCACGAGACGCCACGAGACGCCACGAGGCACCCATAGGCACCCAAAGGCACCCAAAGGCACCCCAGAGGCATCCCAGAGGCGCCCGCCAGACAGCCGGCCGACGTGCAAACATTATGGGCCGCTCATTACTCGCAGCTGCAGGCTGCAGCGCTGCACCACCGGCACCGCGAGGTCGGCTGGAGGGAGAGGGCGGACCTCCCCGCGAGACACGCCTCCAGCTAACTCGCTTGATGGCGCCCAACGCGCGGGCCGGGCCGCGGGGCGCGAAGGTTAGAATATTCTACGCGCGCGCGGTGAAAGTGCGCGGGCGAGAGAGAGAGATAGGAATGTCATTTTTTTTCACTCCCCTAAAGGTATACCCGCGAGGAAGTGCAGCGCGCATTCCCAACTCGCCTTCTTGGAAGTTGGTATAGCCGCGAGGGCCAGCTGGGGCGTGGCGGGGCGCGGTACGGCGGGGTGGGTGGAGGCGCCCACGGCCGTCCTACGCAGCGGCAGCCGGCAGCAGCGGCGCCTACCGGCTCACGAGGCCTAGGAGTCCGGTCAGGCGGACGCCGCCGCCGTGTTCCCGAACACCTCAACGGCAAACAGCTTCAGCTTCGCATTGCCGACCACACACGTGGGTCGGAGCGCGCCTCCCATACATTGTCGCGAAAATCCTTTCGTATTGTAATAAGCGTAACAACAACGGCAGCAGTCGCAGCAGCAGCAGCACGTTCCGCCCGCGCGCGCCGCCGCCACGCCCGCCACCGCAAAGCCCAAGTTAGGCCCCTCGATACACACGCATTATAGCCCGACACACAAACAGCAGCAGCGTGCGCCGTGCGCTGCACACAGCGGTACTCAGCGCTTAAACTGCAGCAACTTTTATTTCGCGTTTACGGTATTATGAAAGGCGGGCTATTTTCCCTCCTCATGCAGTAGTTGGGGTGTTTATCAGTCAGATCGCCGCTGCCCTCTACATTTCATCACGTGTTTGCACGGCCGTTGATATTTTTGCGACGTGACATTTGAAATGACACTCGACGCGAACCTGGCGGCGGGCCGGGCCGGGCCGGGCCGCGGGCGGGGCTCCTCCGCAACAGAGAGCGTATTGATCAGGCTCTGGGAGTGTCGACCTTCACCCGGGCGGGCCGCGGCGGCGCGCGGTGGCGGGCGGGGCGCTGCTGGCGGCCAGGCACAGCCAGCAGCAGCAGCACCAGCAGCAGCAGGAGAAGGGTTCCTCTCCCCACACTGAGGCTGCTATCTGGGCTAAAGGCGACCCATAATGCGATAACAAGAGTGATGACTCGCGTCGTGCTGGGCGGGGCGGGGCGTCTGCAGCCACCGGCGGGCCGTCACGATCAGCTCAAGGGTAAAGCAGTAAAACAGGCGATCATCGATTTAGGCTCAGCGACGGGGAGAGAGAGAGAGAAAGAGAGATCTCGGAGAGATGGCCGCCGCAACTGCACCACTCGCTACCACCAAAACCATCCAACCACCCGAGGGAAACCGACGACGGCGCGAGGTCAGTTATGCATTCGTAATCAATGTTTAATTGAAAGCGAACCCCACGGTATATCCCACGAGATCTTGATTGGAGATACGGCACCAGTAGCGGCCGCTGGCGAGGAGTTCGATCGGCCCGGCCACCGTCGGTGAGTCATCCATATCCTGCGCGGCACGTTTCCCACAGCAGCGGCGGCTCATCGGACGACTCGACTCACTGAGGGTAAATAAGCCCGCGGGTAAACATTCACTGAACCTCGCGCCGAGATGCGCCCAGTACGCTGTCTGTAACCGCGCCGAGATGCGCCCGATGCGCTGCAACCACTGGAAGTAAGTGCGCCCGTCCCAGCACGCCATACGGGCCCGCCGCGGAGGAGACGGGCGGAGACGCGGCACGTCCTCAACAGCCTCGACCCGGCCGACAAATTAACGCTATTCACACAAGCAGAGCAGAGAGCTCGCCGGGGGAAAGGCGAGGCTGCTCCGCGCTCTGTGTAATTGCACACGCGGAATAATAATTTTCGCACGCAGAGGTCCTGTCCTTCCCCGCGTCGGCGCCTCGCGGAAGAGCAGCGCGGCGGCGGTGGCGGCGCCAGGGCGTCAGAAGCACCAGGGTGGGTGGGCTTTGTGGAGCAGAAATCGACAGGGAACAGACAGAATGCATGTCATTACTTCAATCATTTCCATTTCCCATCAGCCGTGGAAGGGGTAGGTGGGAGTCCGGAGCGCCCTGATTGTATTAATCACATCAGGAGAAATGACTAATATTGAATGAGGGACAACGGCTCCTCGGAACGAGGGATGGTCCCATCCCGACGAACTTCCGGCAAGTTTTGTTTATCGGCGGCAATACATGGAATAATGTGTGCCGTCACACACAAGCATCTCATAGTCTGCTCTGGCAAGGCGGGGGCGGGGCAAGTGCGCGAATCGTGAGAAGCAACGCGCGGCAACGCCCGTCATCGGCCGCGGGCGACACTGATAAGCATCGCGTTGCCACCCCGCCCCGCC
>NW_026267221.1:233283-233974 GCF_000697945.3 Frankliniella occidentalis
AGGGCGGGGCGGGGCCGAAAATAGACCCAAGTCGCTCTGGGCGGAGAGATTGAATTATTGCATTTGGTGCGTGCGATTGAACACGGAGATGGCGGTGCCCAGCAGCAGCCGGGGGGCCAGGGCGAGCAGGTCGGCTCGGCTTGGGGCAGGGCAGGGGCAGGGCAGGGCAGTCAGTGCGTTGTCGGGGTTCCTCGGGCAGAGCATGGCAGGGCCTTGTGAAAATCCTGGCCGGCGGAGGGCCGTCACGTTCCAGCCCATAATGCAACACGGCCGTCGGTGCGCCGGGGCGGCAGGTACGTCGTACCGACCGGTCGGGGCCCCCGCCGGGCCGGGCCGGGCCGGGGTCACCCGAGGGCGGGTTGCCTCAACTAGACCACAGTAGAGCGCGGCCCCGCGGCCACGCACCTGCTGGCGCGATTGAACAGCGGGAAGGGCGAGGGGGAGGGGAGAGGGGTGGGGAGAAGGACGTCAGCACGGCAAAGAAATAATGAACGCTGCGTTATTATTTTTGTGTTTTTTAAGCATTCATCTACGATCTTATAGTTTGCATTTTAAGCACACTGCGACCTTGAGCATAGTCATATTGTTAGAAGCGCCCGGCACCCGCTCTTACGTTACGTTAGACATTTTTTTCTAGATTTCCATTTTTGTAATATTATTTGTTTTGAAGAAGTGGCGTGTGACGCGGAAA
>NW_026267221.1:234889-236587 GCF_000697945.3 Frankliniella occidentalis
GTAGTAGGTTTCAAGTGCTCAGGCCGGCTTCCAGGTTTTCAAACAGTATCATACAGCACATCTTCCTCTTCGTCTAAACGTGCTGAATCCGACGCGCTGCTTCAAAATGCTCTACGACCAATACAGCGGCGTCAGGACGTTGCCAAAGTGTGTCAAGCGGCTTCTCGGGGGGGAAAAGCTGGGACTCCAGGGCGCCCTTCTCTCATGGACAAACCGCACGAGAGGGTGGGGTGGGGCTCTTTGTATTTTGATTTGCACGTCGCGAAGTTTCGAAATTATTTGACGGGACGGTTTGTGGGCTCAGCATGCGGGCAACAAAAACGCAAATTGTTTTATAGCCAGCCGCCCCGTGCACGCGTCGCTAAATCAATGGGAATACTACGCTGCGCAGCCCTCACATTTGCATATGATGGTCCCCCTCCTCTCCCGGCAGGACCGCCGTGAGGGTCGTCGCCCCCGGGCCCCCGGGGTGGCAGCGCAAAGCCCTCGCAGCGAATATAATGGAGGGAACGTGTGGTAAATTACAGAGTGATCGAGAGGGATCGCTGCTCGGCGTTATTAGCAAAGGCATTCATTTTCATTTCTTCGCGTTTATTCTATATCGTCGCGACACATTCTTTTTGATACAACTCGTTCAGTCGTCTCGGTAGGTGGCCACCATGCTTGTTTTATTTTTATTTTTTCGCATACGAGGTGGATTACATGCGACTGCGCCATCGTCATGTCGGTAACCGCCACTTAGACGCGGTCCTCACGACCTGGACACGCGACGCATTACGCGCGATGACTTAGGCCCCTCGCCGCGCTGCGACGCGCCTGTTGCCGAGACGAGGCTCAAAAGTGAGCAGCCCAGAGGGGGAGGTCCGCCCAGCCTGCCCTGCCCTTCCCTCGGACCTCCCGCCCACAGACTCTCATGGACCTCCCCCAGCCGAGCCCAGCCCGGTCGAGACCAAATTTAATTTTAAATCTACAAGTCGTAAAACAACGCACTGACTGGCATTCTTCTAACAATTTGGATCTCGAAATTTTATTTTGATACAATTTAATCGTGCGACGTAGCTATCGGCAAACTGCGAAAGGCAGGCTATAGAAGTGGTCATAAAAGGTGTTGTGAACGTGCTTGCACTGTTTGCACGACGTCTTCCCAAACATTTGTGACAGGTGCGCACTTACGTTTTGAAAGTCTGCTCGAACTGTTTCAGCTCCTGGCGAGAGAACTCGGCGAACACGTTCACTTTGAGCTTGGGCTTGACCTCCTTGCCCTCCTCCAGCGCGTCGTTGATGGACTGCCTGCGCTGCAGCACGCTGCTCAGCTCCTGGTCGGCCGGCATGGCGCACGCGTCGGTGTGGATGAAAACGGTTTTAAAAACAAACAGTAAAGCGACACACACGCGCGTGTGTGTGTGTCTTGTCACGTGGGGGAGCGTGCGCGGGGGCGGGCGGCGAGCCTACAGGCGTGCCGGCTGACAGCTGCGGGAGGGCTAAGGGGCTCGGGCGCGAGCGAGGAGAGCGGTGCGACCAGACGGGGCAGCGCGGGAACACTGACTGAGCGGAGCGGCGGCGCTAGCAGACGACGCGAGCGAGCCGAGGCGCGCGCAGTGTGACGTCACGCCGCTGGAGGGGCGGCCGGCCTGGCCGCGCTGCGCCGATCCGTCGGTGGCCCGACACCACACTACATTCGGTTGGGGGGGGAGGGAG
>NW_026267221.1:237622-238383 GCF_000697945.3 Frankliniella occidentalis
CACCCCCATCCCCCACCACCACCCAACGGACCGGACGCGAACCGGTTCAAGCCCCTCTCGCGGAAAGGGTTCATGCCGCACAGGCTTTAGCCGCTCACCCCCTCTCCCTCCTCTCCCCCGCTGAGCTGACACGCTAGTTCACCCCTTCCCCCGCACCCCTAGGATTTGTGCCTACACCTTGAAAACCGCTTCTCTGTCCAATTACTGAAGATATTCAATTCAGCTCATTGTACCAGTCTGAATGAAAACCAAATTTGCCACCGAGGTAAGGTAAGATCTGGTCACTGCAACTGAAACAAGAATAGTCTTCTGGGCTATAACACTAAATGTACTTAATAGAATATGCGAAATAGTTTTCATGTGGATTGTATGCTCAATTTCCCTACGACAACAGTTCATAATTCGAGAACTGGTTTTTGTGGGCGTAATCCCGCACCGCGTCAGCGTCAGCAGGGAAGACCTGTCCGCTCCGGACGAAATAATCTAGGAAATTCTTGATGAGTGGGGCCTGCTCGGGCCTGCTCAATCATCACGTTTCCTTCAGATAAGGGATGGGAGGTACTCTCCTCTACCGGTGTACTTAATTAAATAAACAACATACACTTTCATTCTAGCACACGCCTGAATAGATTTTCATATTATGACTCCAGCAGCTGCACAACCTAAACCATTTCACCAAAAGTGCAGTGATGATGGGGTATAGGAGAGTCGACTCGACTCACTCAGTATGTAATTGCGAGAAGGTGCTCCTGAAAAAGCCC
>NW_026267221.1:239576-251170 GCF_000697945.3 Frankliniella occidentalis
GGTGGTGGGGTCGGTTTGGTTTGACAGGAGTGATGGGGCGTGGCGCCGCGCTTCGGGCGCGCACGCTTCCGGAGCCATTAGCCGACGACGCCCCGCGGTCCAGCCGCGTCCAGCGCGTCCACTTGTTATGTTGGATGCGATAACCGCGGCAAGTGTGTGGGGACGGGGATGGCGGCGGTGACGGGGGACTCGTCTCCATCTCGAAACGGGCCAAGGAGTCGCCACGGGGATCAGGGGCAGCAGCGCCGCAGCAGCAGCGCGCCGTTGTGTGGTGCCTTTCTTCTTCCCGTCCCGTCGACGGCGGCAGTGACGGACGAGCTTAGGATGGGCATTACACCTTCGAGCCGGGGTGGTCTCGGGTCGGGCCCGCCGCCGCGATGACTTCCTGCTCGCTCGGTCTCTCCCTCTCTCTCGCACACACACGGTGGAGAGAAGAAGCCCCGGACGGATAGTCTTTTTGCTGCTACCTGCATGATCAAGTGCATGTGTGCTGTGTGTGTGTGTGTGTGTGAGTGTGGATGTGCACAAACAAACACGCTCTCGTGAAAGTCCGGGCCGTCGTCATCAGCGTAAGCAGAAAGGGACGGTATGGGCGGAGGGAGCGGTAAGTACAGTACGTGCACTTACTTGTATACGCTTCGTACTTTTTCTCGCGAACGGCTCAGGGAAGAGCCGGGGAGGGAAACCCTATGACGGGGTGGTGACGTGCGGTCCGGGGGGCGGCCGGCGAGAGGAGGGAGGGGCTGGGGCCCGACCCAGGCCCGGGCGTATCTGAGGCGAAGGCGGCAGAAGCGCGGGTGAGGTTTGGAGCTAAAGAGTGCGGCTGTATGGTTGGGCTCTCCCTCATGGCAGCGGCCGAGCGAGCTGGCGAGCAGCGACAAAAACCAGAGAGAAACCAACGATGGCACCCTCGCCTCGCACGCACGCGCACGGCTCCAGCCCGAGAGACCCTTCACTATCAATTCTAGCGTACACAAATTTTTCTGTTTTTCTCGATTTTACTGGATTTTTTGTGATTTTCTCTGACATTTTGTTGATTTTTTTTACGATTTTTCATTATTTTTCTGATTTTTTTCTGATTTTTTCGTGATTTTTTCTGAGGGTGTACACCGATTTTTTTGAGGGAAGGACCCCTCGGTCCAGCCTGGGTCCGTGAGGGTCGTTCCATAAGGGATGAATCACACACCTGACTTTCGATTCTGTTCTGAAAATGTGGCGCGTGTGCTTGATTCGTTCGTACTCACCTGGTAGGAATTGCATTAAGCATATACCCCACCAGGGACAATAAATTTCTTTACCACGTCGTAAAATTGGCTGTGCTATTCCTCGCGGGTATGATCTGTCCCCGCCTGCAAAGCGCCATGTCGCGGCTGCGGGTGTCGGTGGTGGTGTCGGGGCGGTGCCCCCCCAGTGACTCACGGCGTGCGTCAGGGCGAGCGGCGTGGCCCGGGCCACACGCACTGGCAAGCAGCGTGCAGCCGTCACGCGAAATGAGTTGTGGCAATTACATACAACTAGGCAACATCAGTAGAACGAGCGAGAGAAAGATTTACTTTATTCCAGAGGAACAGAAAACAAATAACAAGCGGAATATGAGCGTGATGTTCTTCAGTTAATTTGGCGCGGCGACTTAATGGATGGAAAAAGAAAGTGATGTTAAAAATCTATTGCTTCATCGTAATCCTTCCGACAACAATAAACGATTAAATTACGAAATTCGATTGATTACTTAATTGACACGTTGAAACGGTTCATTAAGTTTCCTAGCCTAGGACTTGATTGGTATCTCGGGTGCGGACGGCCGCGGCTGCTGCTTCTCCACGTCGAAGGAGCCCGCCATGGCAAGTTGGCCGAGGGCGGTGATCTCTGACAGCGCCTTAGCGCGCCGCTGGTTCGCGCGGTGCACGTTGCACCACAGACGGATGGTCATGTAGTACAGGATCTCGATCAGGCTGATGAAACTGAACCCGCTGAACAGACCGAGCAGGCCGCCGCAGTTGGCTGCAACACATTCACGTCGTTGTTGCAGAGAGAGGGCTTCGCAGGTCGCACATTACTTCTGTTTGCCACACGTCGAAAGACTCACCGAGGAAGTCGGTCTGGCCGTACAGTTCACTCCTGCGACTGGTGATGAACTGCGTGTCCTTGAAGTAGATCGAGACGCGCGCTAGAGCAAGCCTGCAGCAGACACGTCAGACACATTGGAGAAGAGCAGCCATATATGCATGCGATTGTAACGTCAAGCTGCTGCTACATTTTTTGACACGACTACTCACCCCTCTCCCAGTTCGTTGGTGGCCGTCCGGTACGCTTGGAACACGTTCTCCCAATCAAAGTCCGCCTGGCTGGTCTGGGCGTCGTACTCCAGGGAGGTGCAGGCCGGCATGCAGTGGCAGTCGTCCTCCGACACGATGCCCTTCTGCCTCCCCAGCTCCTGCTCGATCTCGCGCAGAACCAGGCTCTCTGTAAGGATGTATTAAGAAGTTGCATTAAAAACAAACTCAGCTGGACTCGGAGCGCGGGGGCACTTCATCGCAGTCGTAGGGGGAGGGGGGAAGTACCTGAGGCCTCCTTCACACAGTTACTGCTACCAGGACCGCATATGGGAATACCCGATGATCCTGAAAACTCATAAAAAATAGAGAGAATGCCGCTTCTCGATGTGTCTCAATTTGTTAAAGGTTTGTTTAAACATACTTGGCATGTAGAACGCAGTGCAATTACACATATTCATGGTGTAGTTGGCCGAGCACTCCAGCTCGCAATTTTTCTGAGTGTACACCTGCACATAAAAATTATCATGATGAATCATTAGCAGCATGAGAAAGTAGCGTTTTTGTCAAGTTCGAGTTTCAACCGATCTGAACTGTCTTATTTTTTTTTTTTGTCTGTTTATGGTGACAAACGAATAATGATTTATCTGGTATCTGGTGTACCAACTTATGACTAAATAATTGCGATTACTAATTTTCGTTTTGTTAACAATTTGTCACTAGTTTATCTTCGATATAGCCGTCCATGTCCGTTGCCGGACTTGGCGAATGCCATGGGCATGGCATTCCCCCAGCCGGTCGGCGTGGAGTATCTACCTTAGCGCGGGGTATGTCCGCCGCCCCCTTCCCTCACGGGCCGCTCACCTTAAAGTAGCGCAGCTGCCTCTCTGTGGGGAGGTAGCACTGCCGCCGCGAGGGCTCGTAGTCCTTCAGGCCGTCCGAGGTCGTCATCATGGAGGGCTTGACGACGACCACCACCTCCTGGTTGAGCGGCGCGCGGAAGTACTGCTGGTTGATGCGCGGCACCTCGGCGGGGTTGTGCAGCAGGACCTGGGGAAGGCACACGGTGGCGGTTCATACCCGCTATAAAGTATTCCGGTAAAGCTGAAATGCAGAAGAATGCATGGAACAAGAAAACGGAAGTCGCAATGTTATCGATTTCCGTTTTCTTCTTTCTCGCATTCTTCTGCATTTCAGCTTTATACCGGAATGCTCTATTGGTTTGGACCGCCCGGAGACTCCCTGGAATCTCACCTTGAAGCCCTGCACTGGGCCGCGGCACAGGTAGTCGCAGTCCTGCTTGTAGGCGCGCAGCAGGATGGACAGCCCCGACTTGGCGCCCTGGCCCAGCGCGCGCCGCGGGAACGTGTTGAGGCTCGCGTTCTCCGGGTAGCCTTCCTTCAGGTTCCAACCCAGCGAGTTGCGGCTCTCCGTCTCGTTGTACTGCACTCTGCACGGTGCACAATGCCCAAGTGAGAAATTACCAGTCCATCCCACTTGCTGTTCATGCAGCAGGCGAGGAGGTGGTCGGAGGCGCGGGCACATGTACCCTAGATTTGCTTGTAGTAGAAGTCGTGTCACGCTATTCTACCTTCTTGCTACGCAAGTTGCCTAACCCGCCACCCCTACGTGCGTGACCTTCCCCTGGACAAGCGCCGGACACTCACGCGAGAGAGGTGAAGAGCTCCTGGTTGCTGAGCATGTTGAAGGTGTAGCAGAGCCCTTCGTCCGACATGAAGGGGGTGAAGAGCGGTTCGCCCATCCTCCCAGAACAGTTTGGCATAATCTGACCCTCCCACATACACACGAACAGCACCTCGTCTATCGGTGGCGCCACCTACCCCTCGGTAAGAGACAAAACGGGTGTTAGAAAGCGCACACTTTTTACGTTACTTATTTTCATTAGAAATACACACCTCTTTTAAATATTCCAATTCGTCTGGTGTTATCGTTGTGTTCCCTTGCGTGAACACGTGTTGGTCACAGATAAGTGAGATCGTATTGAGCTTGGCTTGACTGCACATATTAAAATCAAAGTTGAGGCACATACGATACAGAAATGGCAAACACCTTGAGTCTTTTGTAAGCAGAGTAGAGATGACTTACTCGTCCGGACTGATGTCCACCACTTCCGTCTCGTTCGTGCCGTTCTTCGCGGCCTCGGCCATGGCGGTCATGTAGTCCAAGTGGTCGTGGAATAGGCCCGTGTAGTTGAACTTGGTCTGGCGCGACTTGGTCTCTGGACACACCGACACGGCGGGGAAGGGCACATTCCAGATCGGCGTGGCCGTCTCCGCGAAGGACACGATGACGGGGGAGCCCTCCCACTTCGTGTACACCTTCACCATGAGGTAGAAGCAGCCGACAAGCGACAGTCCCAGCGCCAGCACCCAGAATGCTCTGAGGGCAGAGGAAGAGGAGCATACTTATTACGGGTAGTTTGGCTTTGCGGCTGAAGGCGTCTCGAGGAAGCCCGCCCGCCCGCACCTTTCAAACGGAGACCTGCCCTCCTCCACGAAGTAGCGCACGCCGTGGATGGCCGTGGAGTTGCAGTACTCGTTCCAGCTGGCCTTGACGGTGATCGCCGTGTGGTACACGCTGGACTCGGTGGAGATGGACCGGTCCTTCTTGCTGATGCGGGGGTGGCGCTTGGTCTCCGGCTTGGAAGACGAGTCCAACACGGTGGGGGGCGTGTTCTCCTCCGCCCTGCAGAGCGGCAATGAGGTGGTGAGGATCGGATCGCTTCATTATTGAATCAGTTCTCTTCGAATCAGCGCCGCTCGTCGCTCAGGGCGCGCAGGACCATGAGCAGCGGCTTCAACATTCGGTAATGTAGGCTAACTGATTACTTTCATCATCGCTGTATAGTTAACGCTTGGCTACACCTGTTAAATAAAGAATGATCCCTGGGGATGGGGGGGTTGCGTGCGCGTGTGGAATGCAGGCAGCCACAAGGGTACGTCCATAGGACCGTCCTTTCGCGAGGGGGTAATTGGGGAGGGGTGAATTGAATTGAATTTATTGATCTTTTAGGTGGTGTACAAAGGGACTATTAGTCCCGCTGGAGAACCACACCGTTCCCACTACAATGATTAAGAACAAAAGTACAAAAGGGGGAGGGTAGCCTAGAGCCGGACACAACTGGACGTGAGGGGGGGAGTACTCCAAACCCGGAAACCACAGAACAGAGGGAAGGCCCTTTTCTCCAAACACGGCAATGCGGTCCTTTACGGATGACCCCTGACCCCGAAGCAAGCGGCCGCGCCACGACCTCGGCCGGCCCCTCTCCGCAGGGATACTCGCTCCCCGAGGAGAGGGCACCCGGCCCACCTGCATTTTACACAATTAGCGCAGTCCACTATATTGTCGACCTGTCATCGTAAGGTCAAGACTGGAAAAAAAAGCGGAATATTGGGGAGTAGGAGCATTCCGGTAAAGCTGAAATGCAGAAGAATGCAGGCAACAAACAAACGGAAGTTACCATGTTAAGCATAGCGATTTCCGTTTCCTTCTTCTCCGCATCCTTTTGCATTTCAGCTTTACCGGAATCCCAGTGAGAAATTTTTCCAACGATATCGTTTCGACATCGTTTTTCACGTCGTAAGCGACAGAAAAGTGGGCCTGAAATCGACGGCTTTGCGACAGACGATGTCGTTTTGATGTTGTTTCGATGTCAACGGTCGAAAAGCCGTCGATTTCAGGCCCACTTTTCTGTCGATTACGACGTGAAAACCGATGTCGAAACGATATCGTCGGAAAAATTTCTCACTGGGATGCTTATTTTTAGTTGGCTACCATCGTCCAATCCAAGCTATACTTACCAGCCAACAGTGGCTTTCCTTCGGAGAATCCCCATGCCGAATTCTTTTCAGGGGACTAAAACAAAAAAGAACGAAAGAGCCAGTAAACATCCTGGTACGGAAAAACTTATAAAATGCATACAAATTAAAGTGGCTGTTACTGAAGAGTAATACTTGAATTCAATACAGGATGGTCGCTGTACTCCGTCGGAGCAAACGCACGCGTATATGAGGAAGTTGCCCGTTAAGAGGAACAAAAAGAAGGTAGCACTGAGGAGGTGGCGTGGCGTAGCGCCGTCCCGAAACAAATCGTAACGCCGGGCGACCATACTGTGTTTTGTCGCAAGTGGATGTGTGATAATGAATCTAGTTTCGTAGAATCTTTAAAGAAAAATTGGGTCCATACCAGACCGGTGTAACCATCTTGTGTCAAAAAGTGCTTCTGCAAAGTTTGGCTTCGGAAAAGTAAGTTTATACAATCCTCTAAACCGTCCCGGTGTCGTTGTTTAGGTTAGTGTACGGATATATTGCATTGGTACTATTTTAACTCAGTGACAATGACTCAACTGTCGTAATAAACTTTGGTATAGGTGGTACCAAAGTGCTAGATGCGTAGGCCCGTTCTAAACTGTTTGAAATCTAACGACACGCATCCTAACCCTAACCTCTGCTAGACTGTAGCTCATCTTCTGCTGTGTTTAGGCAGTTTAGGGACGGCACTACGCCACGCCACCTCCTCAATGCTACCTTCTTCTTGTTCCTCTTATCGGGCAACTTCCTCATTAGCCCGAATGCACGCCTGAAGCCGCGCAGTGCAATACGGGCAACGCACGTCTGCAAGGCGTACACGTATTTGTTCCGATGGGGTACAGCGACACCCCTGTGTGAGGAGTAGAACACTATTTCAATCAATCAGGGTGCATCTGATCCTGTGCTCCACACATTGGAGACATATTGCACACAACTATTTAGTTAACTTGTAGTTTAATTAGCCTTCATGGTATGTCTAAACGCACTCTGTGGCAAGGTACCAAGAAGCCGATGGGTGGGCATATCCTCCACTCCCTCTCCCCCACCCCGTTCCGCCCATTATGGCATCGGTACACGTGGACACAAGACAGTATTGATGATGATTTCTAAGCCTGAACCGGCTAAACCAAGTGGAAATCGCCTTACCCGAGTGAGTGCAGCACTACCTGCAGGTCAGGCGCAGGTGGCTCGGCGCGCTGGTCCCGGAGCCCGTCTCGACGCTCGGCGCCGGCAGTGCCTGCTGGACTGGGGGGCCCCGCCCGCGGGGTAGGCAGCACGACGGACGGTGGCGCCGGAGGGGAGGCGTGCCCGCACGGCGGAGAGGAGGGCACGGCGGCGGCGGCCCGGTCCGCGTGCGGCGCGCTCCTCTGGGGCCGGCACGCCGCAGCAGCGCCGCAGCACCGGGAGGCCCCGGCGGCACGCGCAGGTGCGCTTCAGCACCTGCCGGGGACTTAATTAACTCAAGTGACTCAAGCCCATTCATCAACGCGTTTGTTGGTCGTCGCGGGGAACATTGCCGTACCTGCTCTGCTCGCCGGAGGGAGGGAGTCGAGGGGCAATCGCGCGAGGACTGTTTAAGGAGAGGCTAGCCTCCCGGCGTGACCCACACGGAACGATTTAAGGGCGATGCCATATCGCCGAGCGTCACCGGATCGGCTCTGGAACACTATTAAACACCGAATCACTTGCTGGCTCTGAAAAAAATATTGAGTAACTTACTTACCAAGTCGGAAATATTTCAGAAGTGTAAAACCAAAAACAGGGATTTCCGCCCACCTGGTACATCAAGAGTACACTGACAGTAAATACCACTTCCAGACCTCTATCATTTGGATCAACAAGAATCATGAAGAGTATAATTAAACTTGTTGTCCACCGGTCTATATTTTCTGTAGTGCGCCCAGTCACGCTGAATGTATTAAGAAAAGAATCCGGACGTTTCCATTGGAGGAAATTTCTTTTACCGTGAACGAAAGGGACCGGCGGCCCCGGCGGCAGGGTGGCGCGCTGTCAGGGTGGCGAGCGCGGCTCTAGTGCCGGGCGTTAGCGGCCCCGCCATGAAACTGGAGTTTTACAGCCTTCGGAGAAGTGCTAATTTACTCCAACCACCAGCAATTTGGCCCTTCCATCAAATCTCGCGCGGCATGGCGCTGGGCGCGCCTCCCTCGCCGTGAGTGCACGTGCTCACTCACCTCTGTCTGCGCCGCCGTGCCACCCTCTGCTCCAGTGCTCCGTCGCGACGCGATGCAGTGCTCTCCACCGCCCCCGCGGCGCGCGCCAGACAGACTGGGGTGGCGTCGCGGAGCGTCGCGGCACGCCGCCCCCGCGCCGTCTCCCGCGCCGCCCCCCGCCAAAACATCCCCCGCCCCCCTCCGGACCCCTGGGGCGCCGCCCCCACGGAACTGTAGGCCGGCCAAAACAGCAGCCCATCCTCGATCCAGCCCGGCCGGCTCCATACGAGTTTTATGGATGTGGCGACTAACTTCCAGCTCCAGCGCCCGCTCCCCTCGGGCCGGCCGGGCGGCGCGCCGGCCCCCTACCCATTTCTCATGTCGGGCCGCCCGGCCCGCCATCCTAAGGCGGCTATCTAGACTGTTGTGACTGCCGGGAGGAGACTGCGATTTTTATTTCACCCCTTGCTCCCTTCTGCCCCGCCCCCACCAGCAGCCCCCTTCCCGGGGCAGATGGCGCCTGCTCGTCAGATCGCCAACATTTTCTATTCTGAGCTAAGAAGCCAGATATTTTTTGAATCACAGAATGTTGTTTTGACGAGTTTGTGTTGCCCCTTTAGGCTCCTTTGTGCGTTTCGTATTTATGAAATGACCCTACCTGCATATAAAGGTGCGGACCGTACTGTACTGCGGTCACACGAGCTACCGCAAAAGTTGTGTGGCGACGTCTCTGACAGTCTCTGTCAAAATCGACCCTCACAACTGGATTGCGATGGGTTCGTCCTTCAGTTGGGGCCGCGCCCGGCCCCCTTGTGTGCCAAGGGCGAGGGGTAACCAACTCAAAGACATCGTGTACATACACATACACGAAAACAGTGCAGAAATGCGTAGAAATAAACGTATAAAACGATGCATGTAACGTTGTCTATTATTCAAGCTGCCATCACTGTGAAACCAACTGTCGACCATGTACACACACTGAACAGCGTGCCTCATTACAGGGTGCCAGCATTTGCGAACCCACGGACGGGCGGACGGGATGGCACTAGCCTACCGCAGGGGATGGGCCGGACACGGCCTGACGGCATGACCCGAATAATGGGTGGCTCCAGTTCAGTTGAACACGTCGGAATAACCCTTTTTGAAGTTTGAAGTTGAAGTGAACATGGTCGAGAGTTGGCATTACAGTGATAGCGCCTGATAGGTAGACTACATCTTACTTGCAGTGTATACGTGTACTGCGGGGTCGCCTACCCCGAGTCCCGCAGGCGGCGAGCTTGAGTAACTCTCCGAATGAATCTGAGAGAAACGGACGTAATTTATGGACGACCCCTAAGGCGCCGTATGGTCAGATAGAGGCGTATTATTAACGGCCGGCTGACAGAGGGGGCGAATCGAGGATTGCCCTGAAAAATTCCACGATATGCCTATACGACAAATGTATTTAATTTTTTAGTTCAGAAAAATTCAAAACCTTAACGAGAGATTCTCAAATAAAATAGAGCCTTTTTGTTTGAAAATTTTGTTCCGGAATCAGCCGTAATACGAAAGAAAGAAGAGTCCCTGACATTCACGCACACACCTCTGCCGGGCCTCGGCCTTGGGCGTGGCCATATCATTACCGTCGTTAAGGGCCTCACAACACGAGCAAGAGTTCAACGAAAGTGGCTTTTTCCTGTTGGCGACAGTCGGGGGTACGAAAAGAAGGAAGACAACTTGAAGCGCTCAAAATTTATTATCATAAAACTCATTATAGTTTTGGAATTCTTGCTTTTTGTGTAGTATTACTCCTTTACGGACGAACTTTACTCGTGTGGTGTCTTCTTGACACTGTTGCGGCGGCTGATCTTCTTCTTCTTGCTGAAGGTGTGGCACCACCAGCGGACGACCAGGTGGAAGAAGGCCTCGACGAGGGTGATGAGGCTGAAGCCGCTGAAGAGGCCGAGCAGCCCGCCGCAGTCGGCTGGGGGACAAAAGGCGAAGCCGTGAGTATAGCCAACAAAAGGGGCGTGTGAGGTAGGATTTTCAATGTGGTTCCATTAGTACCGAGGAATTCCGGTTGGCTGTACGACTCTGTACGACCGATGACAGTGAAAGTTGAGCCCTTCATCTTGACAGCGATACGGGAAATGTTGCCCCTGTTTAGGCATAACCACATCGAAATAAAAAAATCCTTTTCAGTGACATAGTTATCGACTTTTAAAATATATTTTTATTGAAAATAAAATTTACCAGACTTCCTGGACGGCAGAATTGTTCCTGGTGTACTCGCGCTTCCAGTTGTAGTGGCTCACGGAGGTCTCGTACTCCAGGGTTGTACAACTCGAGAGGCAGGAGCAATTTAGGTTTTCTTTCAACGGGCAGTACGTGTACAATTAGTGGAGATTCGAATTAGTAGAGCATCCTCATCCTACCTCAAACAAAAATTTAGCTCTCACCTTTCATGACTTGGAGGTAACAATCTCGATTTTCACATACTCTATGGTGCTTTGCCACTGCAAAAGAATAGTTATTTATTCACAAACATAAAAATAACATAACATTCAATCGTTATTCATTCGGTATACTTGGCATAAAAATTGCTGCGCAGGAGCAAACTTCAACCGTGCGGTTCGCCAAACATTCCATCTCGCAGTTCCGTTGAGTGTATACCTGCGAATCAATATAAAGCAAATGCATCAGCTAATGATGTTCTCAGATATTCTTATGAAAGTACCCGTACAAAAAAAAGTGCCTTTAGGATGTCTCTTTGAGAGACTCCGTCCAGACTCCGCCGATGTCTCTCAAGCCACGCCTGAGCCTTTGCTGCGGCAACTCAGAGACACTTAGCATGGCTCTAGAAAAGATCTTTTAAGGCCAATAAAAGACATCCTATAGCGAGCATGCAGACACCGAGCAGACTATCGATAGACATTATAGGGACTGCCCGGAGACAACGCAGAGACTGAGAGGAGACTTTGTGAAGACACACAGGAGACACTATAGAGACATCCAGGAGACACTATAGAGACATCCGGGAGACACTAAAGAGACATCGAGAAGACAAAATACAGACATCCTGAAGACAACCTAGAGACGTCCTCCGGTCACGGAGAAACAGCGCGCGGAAAAATTCGATGCGTAGGGTAGAGGATACAGTGATTGTCCGGGGTACAGTGATTGTCCCCTGCGACTTTGAACGCCCCTAGCGGGTAAACGGTACGGCGCAGGTAAACCGGGCACAGTGCCATCTGTAGACAGTTCTTTTCACTACTGAGTCGCGCTACCGCCACCTCACCCGTCCCACTGTGATGGGAGCTACAGCCGGCGCCGCTAGGGAC
>NW_026267221.1:252630-254438 GCF_000697945.3 Frankliniella occidentalis
CCTGGTGAGGGAACGCTCGAGCGCGCTGCTGTAGGGAGCTGGGCGGATCCCTCCTATGGTGCAGAGACAAGTGTGTTGTCGGCGATTCGGTAGAGGTGGCGAGCAGCCACCGACTACTGTATTCGCCCTGGCCCCGTGGATACCGTGCCGCTCTCCCACACTGGAGTTCGGGGGTTCGAGTCCCGCCCGCTGCGACGTGTTCGCCTCTTTCCGTGCGAGTGTTTCGGCGGGGCGGCGTGCCGTGCGCATCACGCGGTGTGTCGTGCTGTTGAAATCCAGTACGCATCGAATTTTTCCGCGCGCTGTTTCTCCGTGACCGGAGGACGTCTCTAGGTTGTCTTCAGGATGTCTGTATTTTGTCTTCTCGTTGTCTCTTTAGTGTCTCCCGGATGTCTCTATAGTGTCTCCTGGATGTCTCTATAGTGTCTCCTGTGTGTCTTCACAAAGTCTCCTCTCAGTCTCTGCGTTGTCTCCGGGCAGTCCCTATAATGTCTATCGATAGTCTGCTCGGTGTCTGCATGCTCGCTATAGGATGTCTTTTATTGGCCTTAAAAGATCTTTTCTAGAGCCATGCTAAGTGTCTCTGAGTTGCCGCAGCAAAGGCTCAGGCGTGGCTTGAGAGACATCGGCGGAGTCTGGACGGAGTCTCTCAAAGAGACATCCTAAAGACATGCTGAAGCCCCTTTTTTTTGTACGGGTAAGGGAAGGTGGGGTAGATTGGGACGGATTTTTTCTTTTTGCTGTAGGTCGGAGATCATGCATGTTGGAATGACCGGTACTGGCTACAATTGTACATTAATATGTGGCCTATCACAGCCTATATCGTCTTGATTTTTTATCTCATGCTCTTTGGCTGTAGAGAGATTTTCCCGAAATGTGTCACCTGTCCCAATGTTCCCGGGCACGGGGCACATTGGGACACCATAAGAATACATAAGATGGGGCACATTGGGACAGTTGACGCGTTTTCCTGTGAAATATCAGCATACGAACCGCCTTGCGGTCTGGAAGCCTAAATAGGCCAGTTATCTACAAGATGAGACAGTTTTTGGATTTTTTGAGGGGTTACATTGAGCACTTTTGGTGTACTGTCCCAGTGTGCACCTAATTGCCTTTCCTGTGATTTCTTTCTTTTTCTTCGGTATTTTGGGATTCAACTCAAACTCCTTACTTGCAAAATGCGTCGTAAGGAACTACCTACTGACCAGCCACTTGCGCGATTTTCTATCTCATTTCAGTTTGCGTTGAAAATAGCAAAATAAAATAAGAAGGTACCTTACTTTTAACAGATTTTTGAGCTTATCGTCTTTTTATATTTTCTGTACATCAGGCATGGTGTGCAATCTTCCCAACACTGATACCATCATGAAATATGCTAACATTGGCTACGTGTCAATTTTTTTCAGCACGTAAATACTGTTAGAAATATGTTATATTGCTACTGTCCCAATGTACCCCGTGTCCCAATCTACCCCACCTTCCCTTACTTAACTACTGTCGTGTATTTTAGTTGTTACCTGAAAGTAACGGAGCCGCCTTTCGTTCAGAAAGTAACATTGGCGTTTCTCGACGTCCACGGCCTGAAGAAGTTCGGAGGATTCCGTCAACACCGGAGCTACGCTGATCACGGTCTCTTCATCCGACATGGGAGTTAGCTCGAACTGGCGCACACTTTGCACAGTGGCTTCCTCTTTGCTTGTGAATTCGTAGTTGTGAAATGCAGAGCCAACGATCGGCAAATCCATAGGAGCGTGGAGAACCAGCTGTAAGGTCACGGATATACCATTTATTTTAAGTTTATTTCGATG
>NW_026267221.1:255564-256876 GCF_000697945.3 Frankliniella occidentalis
CTATATTAGGCTTGAATCAAAGGGAAACAGCTCGGAAACCGATTGGTAGTATTTTTATCTGTTACTGACCGAGTTTTAGACTCGTGCGATGGCCACAAGTCTATAAAACTGTATAAATCGGCATGTATAGAGTGATGTTCCTAACCTCAAAGCACCTCTACAGTTTTACCCCGCAAAACTAAAGCGGCGGATTGCGGCAGCCGTTCTCAGTCAGAATCAGTTCACTAATGTTTGAACTTTATTCCAATGTGCACGAAATCGCGGCAATCGACGGCAATCGTTTTATAACTCAATTCAAAGATATCGGGTCAAGAGATAAAGTCTCGATGCAGGTGTCCAAAAAACACTATTTTTATCGTTAAAAATGCAAGATTGATTTTAATTGTCCTGCATATTTCGAAAGATGAAGTGTCGAACTACAACTCTCTTAACTTTGATTTTACATTTAGGCTCCTGTTTAATGGAAATTAGGAAGTAAAATACGTGTAATTTGCGCGGGAAGGAGCGCGCTGATTGCGCTTCTGATGACCAACTTTTGAGGGCTTATAGAAAATAAATGTGATGGCTTAAAAATATGAGAGTAACTGTTTTAGATGCTTCGAACATTGTAGATTCGCCCTGGACAAACAAAATAGTTAGTATGACAAAGTGAAAATTTGGAATATGTCCACCTTTTTCGAGATCTGCCGCACTGTGCAGCGCCCCGAGCGCGCCTGCGGGCGGCGAGCTAGGCAGACCCGCCACGCTCCTCGGCGCCTGCGGATCGGCGGGTCGGCACCCAGTCTGACGCGCCGCTCCGAACGGCTGCCTACCTCACGGCGCTCACATCCTACCTTCGTTTCCTTCCCCTGCAGATCGACGACTACGACCGGCTGTGGGTCATGGACCGCGGCGACGACCAGCAGTGTCCGCCCAAGCTCATGACCTTTGACCTCAACAATGACCGCCTGCTGTCCAAGTACGAGTTCTCCTCCAACCTCCTCGTGAACAGGTCCAACCTCATCACCCCGGTGGTAGACGTCCGCGACAACGGCCGCAACACGTTCGTCTACATAGCGGACGTCATCGGGGGCATCATCGTTTACGACCACCAGGTACGCAGCTCCCCTGCGTATGCTAATGCGGAGTTGACGCACGCTCACGCACAGCGGACACATCCTGGCCGGTGTGGTTTATGGGTGGCATGGGCAACCGGCACCGGATTAACATTATTCGGCACCTCTCTGGCTCGACTGTCCAGGTTGGCGTTGACGTTGCCGTGACACCCGGGAATTTAAATGCAGGTTCGCGAGGTCACGACAGGTGCCCCCCC
>NW_026267221.1:256926-262206 GCF_000697945.3 Frankliniella occidentalis
AACTACTTTTCATAAATGTCTTCTACTCATCGGCTGCCAATCCGCTTCCACTCACCTTATAAGAATTTTTCCCTTGCATGGTGAAGTACAATCCATTTTTGGGAGAGTTCCTGAGTGTACGCCGAGGCACGGACTCCCACTTGAAGTCGCGAGGGTAGCCATTCTCCAAAGTCCACTGCAACGCATCTCTGGGCTTACCGCCGCTGTGAAGAAACATGAATATACTAAAAGAAATGGATAAAAAAATTCAATTTTCTCCAAGAAAAATAAGATTTTTGAGATGAAATTTTTATTAATTTAAAAATAGATAAACAAGAGTCACACTTACGCGTCTTTTGTAAAAATGTCATTGGTATCCAGCATGTTAAAAGTGTAACAAATCCCTCCGTCCGATACGACTGTTGGGAACACTTCCTGATTCAAATTAAGAGGAATACCGTTCCAAAAGGCACTGAGCACAATATCTTTCAAAGCTGGTGCTTTCTACGAAATAAAATAAATAACAGTAGACAACGAAATACTAATATCCAATCAATTTTTTTCTTATCAAAAAATATATTTTTTACCTCTTTCATCGTCTTGATGCACTTGCCAACTTCACGCATTCCGCCGGGCGCGCCGTAGCAGACTTCGAAGCCGAGGTTTATCGCCCTGTTAAAAGCGGAAATCACACGTCTTTACCAGCGGTATTTTATTCGTGAGCAGCACAATCGAGCGGAGAAGTTTCCGGCACTTACGTGGGCCTTGGGCGAGCGTTTTCTGTCAACAGTATCGACTGGTTCCACTTCGGAAGACTAACCTCTCGCGACGCAGGTATATCTCGTCGGGGCTGGTCTCCACCGTGCGCCTCCTCCCTACAACACATTCGCCACCGAAAGCGTTGTTAGGCTTCTGCTATGGCCAGTACGAGTCACATGGACTTACGTGTTGGCGGGGCAGATGGAGATGGCGGGGAAGGGCACCTCCCAGATGGGTGCCAGGGACGGCACGGACAGTACGGGCGGAGCCTCATCCCAGCGCCTGTACACCATGTCGATGTACAGGACGGACATGATGATGCACAGCAAGATGCAAAACGCCCAGAACCCCCTGTGCAGATGAAAAATAAAACGTAAACAAGAGAGCTTTGGAAGGCGCTATGCGCTATGTCAACCCTGTTGGCACTAACCTCTCCACTGCCGAGAAGTGCCCGCGAACAACGTAGCCCAGGCCGTGCAGGGCGTCCGAATTGCAGAACGCTTTCCAGCAATCGGCAAGGTAGTCTCTCTGCCTCCTGTAGAGCGAGCGCCGCAGGGAGCGTCGCGACCTCTTCGGCCTCCTCTCCTCCGAGAAGGAGTCGCCGGTCGAGTTCCTGGGCGGCTTGCTGCTGCTGTCCAGCACGGACATGCGGCGCTCCGGTGCCGGTGCGCTGTGACGACATGGACGCCGTGAGGAGGGCAGTTACCCGGGCCCGTATGGCGACACGCTACTTACCCGTCGGCCTCTGCTTCAGCCTCGGCCTCGGCCCCGGCGTCGTCCATGGCGCGGGTGCGGCCCCCCCGAAAGGACTGGCGTGCACGGACCGCGCCATCCGAAGGATCTGGGAGCGGGTGAGGTGGTTGCTCGGGGATGCTGCTGGGTGCACACCAAGAGGGCCGTGAGGGAGGTCCGGGGCGGGGCCCGCAGCTGGCCGGGGAGCCTTACCTGTCGTCGTCGGGGGCCTGCATTGTGCGCGGCGGCCTCGACAGGACTGTGGGGCGGCGGCCACGGGCGCAGGGGCCCCGGCCGGGTGGGGCCCCTTCCAGCCAGCCCTCGGGGGGGATGCGACCCGCGGACGCACGGAGGGTGGGGGCAAAAAGGGGAGAATGGGGGAGAGAAACGCATGGGGATGGCGGCACTCTGCGGCACGGGGCGGGACGTCCTGGGGGCTTTCCTGTCGGGCGGCGGCTGCGGCCATCGTGTGACCTCATCACGTAATACTTTCCTGCCAGCTCCCTGGTCGCTCGTTATCCCTGTCCCGGCCTGGCCTAGGGCGCGGAAACTCCTACTCGGTGGAAACATAGATACGCGGTTATAAGGACACGATTATTGTTTTATTCTTGTTTCTGACAAATTAATGTAAGAGTGGAAAAAGAAAGCTTGTCGACGCATCTAGCCGTTAGTATTTGTCCTCGGCGCTCTTCTTCTTGGTCTTCTTCTTCTCTGCAGCCGGGCTGCAGAAGCGGCGCGTCAACCTCCCCTTGACGCCGATGAAGAGGAAGTACGCGGCCTCGACGAGGTTGATGATGCTGAAGCCCGTGAAGAGGCCCAGCACCGCGGCGCAGGCGGCTGCAAAACAAACGGTTGGCTCGTCCACCGCGCCTCTGGATCTGGAGTACTATACTGCCGTTTGATGCTCCCCACTCACCGTAAAACTTCTCCGTCGAGTACAGCTCGTTGCGGAGGCTGCTCTCGGCGGCGTTGTTCTTGAAGAAGACCGACACGCGCGCACAGTCCTTCCTGTGGGGCACGGAGAGGTTTCACGGTGACTTCGACCTCATGCCACTTACCCGCGACTGGGTCTCTGCCCCGTCTCTGCCCCGTGACTCACCCCTCGAAGAAGTTGAACGGGTAGCGCCACGCCTTTACGGACTCCAACCACTCGAAGTTGGCGCGGTCCTCGTCCACGCGGTACTCGATGGCCTCGCAGGACGGCAGGCAGTTGCAGCCCGTCTCGCTCGGCGTGCCGCGGCCCTTGGCGGCGGCGTTCATCTCCAGCAGGGTCTGCTCGACTGCAAGGAGAGCAGAGCGGGGCGGTCCGTGAGGAGAGCGCCCGGCAGGGTAGGCAACATGTCGCGGCGCTGGGCACGGCCGTGCCGCGGGCCTGCCTACCCAGACGGCGGCCCCCCTCTGCGGCCCGTGAGAGCGCCCGGCAGGGTAGGCAACAAGTCGCGGCGCTGGGCACGGCTGTGCCGCGGGCCTGCCTACCACCACGGCGGCCCCCCTGAGGTGCTCGAGGTATGTACTCACCCTCCGCCTCGCGCACGCACTCGTTGCTGCCCGGCCCACACATGGGCGTGTCCGGGGAGCCTATCCGGGTAGAGCACACACTGGTGAGTACGAAGCCTGGGGGTGAAAGGTCAGAGGTCACTTAGGTCGAGCACTTACGGGGCATGTAGAAGCTGACGCAGCCGCACGCCTTGTGCGACGCGTTGGCCGCGCACTCCAGCTCGCAGTTGTTCTGGGTGTACACCTCGAAGTGCCGCAGCTGGCGCTCGCCGGGGAAGTAGCAGCCGCGGCGGAACGGGTCCAGGCCGGCGAGCTCGGTCGACGTGGACGTGGTGTAGGGCAGGATCTGCATGAGCGTCTCCTCGCCCAGCTGCACGCGCACCGAGTCCTGCATGTGCGGCAGCTCCGTCGGGCTGTGCAGCACGGCCTTGAAGCCCTGCAGCGGCCCGCGGCACGAGTAGTCCATGTCCGTCTCGGGGACGCACATGGCCACGAAGAAGCCGTTCAGGGCGTTGCGCTTGGCACGCACCGGGTACGAGTCGTCCGCGCTCATGTTGAACTTGTCGGTGGCGTAGCCCGTGACGGGGTCCCAGCCGTCCGCCGTGAGTCGGGTCACGTTGGGGGGGTCCGGGTGCGGGGGCACGCGCTGCGCCCTGAAGGAGGGACAAGGTAGTCAGCACGAGCAGAGGCAGACCGCGACCATGCGTGAGCGGCTGGCTTACGTGTCCTCCTTGAACAGTTCGGCCGGAGTGAGCAGGTTGATGGTGTAGCACAAACCCTCGTCGGTCAGGATGGGCTGCCAAAACTCTTCTCCTACTGCAAAGCCGTCCTCATCTCCCTGAAGGGAGGAGTAAAACATGTTCTTCCTACGAAAACCGAACACAAAATCGGAAAATTTCGGCGCCACCTGTCAAGTAAATGTGGTGGTTAGTCAAGAGCGCGTAGGGAGGGACTCGACAAAATGGCTTTGCGAATGTTTCCTCACGTCTACTAGGAAATCCAATTGATCTTTTCCTATTGTCTTCATAGACTCTGGAATCGACGTGTTTTCGCAGAGCATCGAATTGAGGCCCTGCTCAAGCCTAGAAAAAAAGAAAACAAACCAGTTCGAATACGGCATTCTCAGAATATCCAATATCGTTCTCATTAACTAACTGTGCCACGGTCTCGTTGCCCTCCATCCCATCCAGGGCGCTGCGTTTGATCTTGAGCTCGGGGCAGATGGTGACTGCGGGCATGGGCAGCTCGAACAGCGGCTGGACCCGGATCTCGCTCGTGGAGATGCTGGGCGTGGACTCCCACCGGTAGTACATACGGGAGAGCAGCGCACAGCAGCCCCCGAGGGACACCAGCAGGCAGAAAGCCCAGAACGTCCTGTGGGAGCACGGGGTGTTGAGGAGGGGGGGGGAGGGGATTTGGCATATCGCACACCGCACAGGATACCCAAATGTGCACGTACCTTTCGAGCTTGGAGCTGCCGTCGCGCGCGAGGTAGTGGAGCCCGTGGATCCCTGCTGACCTGCAGAACTGCTTCCAGGTGCTCACCCTCTTCTCCGCCAGTGGCTGCTCCTCATCCTCCTCCTCCTCAGCTTCCCTCGCGCCCAGGTTGCCGCCGTCGCTCTCGTCGCAGCTGCATTCACATTCGCTGCAGCTGAAAATAGCCGGTAGGCAGCTTATGCATTAATTTTGAATAAAAATGTTGTCTGCTTTTATTTGTGTGAGGGAAGAAACAACTTTACACCGTCCCGTGGTATTTTGTCGGCAAGTAAAACAACAAAATTGCTGTGATGACAAAAATAACATCAACAGTAAAGTGTTGCAAAATGACGACATTTTAATGGCGCCGGAACGCAAACATTTCCCTCGTCAAATTTCAATAAATTAGAAACCAGTGGTCTGGGCCGGTCTAGGCTTGTCAAAATTATAAAATAATAACAGTAACAGTCTATCCGAACAGGAGGTAACTAACTCTCCATTTCATTTCATGTGACCACTTTACATTACCTGGACTCTGGCTTGGTGGGAGTCGTCAGTGCGGCCGGCATCCTGACCGAGGAGACCGCGCGGGCTGCACAACGGGGAGGGTGGTTGAGAGCGTGCGCACTCCACGAGCCGGACTGGCGGCCCGCGAGTCCAAGTGAGGTTAAGCCTGCGGAGCCCGCGAGGGGGTCGCGTTGGCAGGGTGGCCAGGGCGCTCCCTGGCGAGGCCGGGCGTGGCGGGGTGCGGCGAGGCGTGGCGGGGCGGAGGGACTAGGCGTGGCGGCGTGGTAGTTGCGGGGTCCTCGACGGCGGGGTTGGTGGGAGGTGGGGGAG
>NW_026267221.1:262256-265140 GCF_000697945.3 Frankliniella occidentalis
TCTCTCTCTCTCTCTCTCTCTCTCTCTCTCTCTCTCTCTCTCTCTCCCTCTCTCCCTCTCTCCCTCTCTCCCTCTCAGCGCGACAGCGCCCAGAAGCTCTCGCTGTCGTTGCATAACAGGATGGTGACACTGTCGCAAATAAACGAGAGCCAAATGCTACTCCCTGCTTTTGCCGAGTTGCTGATTGGAAAGCTGTACAACTTAAACGCTTGCACTCGCTGCGGCGGCGGCTAAGCGAGTCTCGATTAGATGTGGATACGGAATTGTTGCCGTATCCACGGGGGAGCAGCAGACGGTTAATGGTTTGGTTAATCCTTAACTGCGCAAACACAACTGATAAGGAGTTCTACTTAAAGTGCACCGCACCTG
Source organism: Frankliniella occidentalis (assembly GCF_000697945.3). NCBI lineage: Eukaryota > Metazoa > Arthropoda > Insecta > Thysanoptera > Thripidae > Frankliniella > Frankliniella occidentalis. The sequence continues at coordinate 262,626 of NW_026267221.1, forward strand.
CCAGGACTGATAAAGAAAGACACACAACTCGATCCGAAGAACTAACAGCCCTTGAAACAAACTTGCCACACACTCTTTAGAGCAATCGTAGAAAATTAGTCGCGTGCGAGTTGTCAGATTAGTCAAGTTATTACGTAAGCATGTCATTGCTCTATTATGGTGGTCCTCAGAGTAAATCAGCATGGCGCGTGAACCACCCTCTGACGCTGCCGGACCCCGCCTACTCGACGCACACCATCGCGGGGACCACCTTCTACCTGGCGGACGGCGTGTTCGGCATGGCCCTGAGCCCGCTGAGGTGCGAGGACGGCCACACCTCGGGCGGCCACCAGCAGCATGGCAGCTACCATGGAGGTCATGGACGTGGCGGCCGCTGCGAAGAGGACCGCACGCTGGTCTTCCACGCCCTGGCCTCGGTGCGCGAGAACCACGTCAAGACGTCCGTGCTCCGCAACAGAGACAACTTCCCCCGCGGCCAGAACCAGGCGGCCGCTCAGTTCAAGAGCTATGACCAGAAGAGGTGAGTGTCACTGGTGGAAACCGGAACGGGGAGAGTGGGGAGGCTGGTGACACTGCAAGGATGACCCTCTTGTGCTCCCGCAGGCGGTCGCAGTCGGCAGCGCAGGCCATGTCCCCCCAGGGCATCTTGTTCTCAGGGCTGTTGCCCGACCTAGCCATCACCTGCTGGAACTCGGAGCAGCCCTTTGCTGGCTGGAACATCGAGGTGGTTGCGCGCGACCCGGAGACCCTCCAATTCACGAGCGGGGTCAAGGTGCGCTACGGCCAGCTGTGGGTCATGAGCTGCCGCTACCAGCGCTTTGCTACGGGCACCATGAACTGGAACGAGGTGAGACGATATCCCCCTTTCTTTCTTCCGTTTCTGCCGTCCAGAACATTTCCTCTGGAAAATAAGCGGAAAACAGCGCGGACAGCCATAGCAGTGCTCGCCGGGCCGGGCCCGGGCGGACTCGCGACTCGCGGCGACCTTGCCGATCCGATGACCGCTTTAACTTTGGCTTGCACGAAGAGCCTCAAGTGTGTCTTGGATGGGGCCGTCCTAACTCAACTCGGCCTTATGCTCACGAGTCTCTTGTTGGCAGGTCAACTACCGCGTGCAGTCTGCCCGCGTCGAGGACCTCATCCGAGGCACTAAGTGCGATCCCAAGACGAACAACATCGGCTCGGGCTGAGCAGGCTGCGCTGACGTCGACGTCTGCTATGTGCACACCACTGTCCAAACCCCGCTAAGTGGACACTGGCGGCTGGGTTTCTGCCATGAGTGTTTTCAGCACAATCTCTGCAGCGGTACGTGGCACGAGTTTGGGCATGAGCCGGTAACTGATAGAAACAAGATCAGCCGATGTCTGGGATGCTTAAGGTGTACCTTGAGAACGTTCGTCTCGAATCCTGACGAGTATCTTTTCAACGAATTGGTTTTACTTGTCTAGTATTAAAAGATCTTTAGTTCGAATTTATATTTATTGTTTATATCGTGTCAACTTTGATGGTGTGATGTAGGGTAAAGGAATTAAAACGAGTCTGTTATACTGTGTACGAAATTAAAGTCTTTATAATATTTTCATTCATGCTCAAATTAGACATAATGGTAGTAAGTTCACAGTACAAAACAATGCGTTATTACGCAGCTGGCTGCCCAGCCTGCCTAACGTTGGTGACGCGAGGCATTGACTCTTCCCAAACCAATAGATCTCAGCAAACACTGGTTAAGTTTAAATAAAATTAAGGAAACAACTTTCAGCATTTATGATGTTTTAGAATATTAAAGTACCGCATTGGACTGGCATTGGTTTCTAAAACAATCAACTGGAGCCGATGTGTCGGGTCACGAACGTTCGGGTAAATATGAGAATCATCATAAAACATAGACGTACACTCTACTCATAAGGATATTTCAAAAGTCTTGCTACAGGCACAGCAATACTGATCACTTTGACAAAACATGCAGCACGATCCCTTTTATAAACCAATATGGTTTGATTCCCCTAATAGTTAGTCTGAAATACCGCTCATAGCGTAGAATGTCTAAGACTTACATAATCACAAACGGGGTCGGCCCCGCGAAGCATACAGTCTCTCACACTCTCACATGCTCTTACATGGCTAACAAGTCTATGATGAAAAAGAGATGAATAACCGTCGCGTTATTATGACTCGAAAGTAAAAAATAAAGCATTCTCTCACAAACACGACACACTCTCCTACACTAGGGTAACCGATCTGAGCAGTGGATTCACGAACGGGCTTTAGTTGCCTCGTGGAGTGAGAAACCAAAGCATTGACCATGAACCCACAAAAATGAGCGATTTTGCACTTTACATAGTAATGAGATTAACATTTGAGACTTACAATTGTCACATTCCTCGTTTCCGCAATACGTACAATATGCGGTCGTTAACAACACCGCGCGAATCCTGAACATAAAACACGACCTTCAAACCGATAAGACCTAGAGTAACATAAGCACCATTTTGAATTTATATAATTAATCATTTAT
>NW_026267221.1:265190-272517 GCF_000697945.3 Frankliniella occidentalis
AGCGCATGCGCGAACAGCGCCATCTATTGAGAAAAGCTAAAACTGCGTCGGCGCGAAAAGTTTTGAAGAGCGGTCATTAACAACAATGATCTTTCTGTTTTCATTTCATAATCACACCAGACCAAACTTGGGTAAAGAACGAGGTTTCTCCTAATGTATCAAACATGTTTGATGCCCTGATGCTCTTCTTGTTATTTTCTCTTCGCCCGTCAACCTGAAAATTCACTGTCTTTTCCATGTCCCCAGCGGTTTCTGGGTGGTCGCTGTGTTTCTGTGTTTTGTAATCGCTTTATTCCTCATAAGTAAGGTGAGTTTTTAATAGATTGAGTGTCGCACAGGCTTCAGACCCGAATGAGAAATGGGCTTTCAAATCGACGTCGATTCGACGTCGAACTCGGCAATTCATCGATTTGCGGGACAAAATCGGATCGATTTCGAGTCAAATTTGCCTCGATCGATGACTATCAACCACTTTATCGATTTTGAATTACTCCCTGGGATATCTTAGTTACACTTTACGCTACAGGCGTGTGGACGTGTTGCCTACTCGCAACTTGACTTGACTAACCCGCAATGGGCCATAAGACATTGTGGTGAGAGACGGTAGGCAAGCCCGCCCACACGGCTTCATGCGGTCCAGTATAACTACGAAATATTCCTGAATTATTTTAAGAAAGTACTGGGCCTATATGGCACCTCTATTACTAATAATAGTGATTCGGTTCTGCGATTGAGCATTGCTTTTAACGCCTTTTGCCCACTTTTGCCCCAGATTTGGATTAAATGGGAAACCTGCCCGGTGATCGTTACGTTCGCCGACAAGCCCACTCCGATTTGGGATATCCCCTTTCCTGCGGTGACCATCTGCCCTGCGTCCAAGACCAAGCAGTCACTGTTCAACTACACGCGGGTGTATCACAGAGTGCACGACAACATTGCGACGGACGAAGAGTGAGTCAAACTCTGTCGTAAACGACAGAACAGTCTAGTCTTTGAGTTTGGTCAACCGACCCTCAGTCAGGTGGCCCAGGAACAAGTCCTAGGGCCGCAATGTGCTCGAACACCTCATTGACAGATCCAGACCCCCAGACAAACCTAAATAATACAACTTGACGCCCGCAGGAGGTGGCAGTTCGAGGCACTCAACGTCTTGTGCATTACGGACAAGGGCAAAGTAGAGGACAGCGTGGCCAACGAGTCTACTTTGCAATTCCTTCGTGACGTGGCTCCGACGCTAGACGACGCTATTGAAGAGTGCTACTGGCAGATGCGTCGTATAAACTGCTCAGAATACTTCAAAGTAGTTTTAACTGAAGAGGGCGTTTGCTTCACTTTCAACGCCCTTAGCTCGAAAGAGATGTACACCAACATGACGCAAGTGTCAAAGTTGGCAGTCGATCTGGTTTACTTTAAATTAAATTTAAGCTGACTGCACGCTTACTTTCCTCGCAGAGTACAGGCGCAATCGGACCCGCCGTCCAAAATGGCGTGGGGCTGGAACTACGAGACGGGGTACGAAGCCGTCGACGACTCAACTGTGAAAGCCTTTTACCCTCAGCGCGCGACATTCACCGGCCCGTTCACCTCGCTGAGGATTGTCTTGCGCTCCTACGTGAACGACATGGACTACTTGTGCCACGGCTGCGAGCAGGGCTTCAGAGTGCACCTCCACAACCCGGCGGAGAACTCGTGGTCCTCCGGCCACGTGCTCGCCGTGCCGCTCAACACGTCCGTCATGATGCTGGCCAAGCCCAACCTGATACAGACCTCGGAGGGCCTGCGTGAGCTGAGCCCGGTCAGGAGGTCGTGCTTGTTCTCCAGCGAGCGCCCGCTAAAGTTCTTCCAGATGTACTCGCAAGACAACTGCCTGTACGAGTGCTACGTCAACATGACTGTGACACACTGCGGCTGCGCGACCGTCGGGACCCCCCGCATCTTGGGCACCCCCGTCTGCATCTCCATGTCGAGCTGCCTCATGGACACATACCGTAAGGAGTGCATCTTCCTCGGCGTCCTAGACGCCGGCGAAGACGCTGCCCGTTTCCTCTGCTTTCAGTAGAAAAGGTGCTGAACCAATCCCTCCTGGCGATGCAGAGCGGAACAGACTACGGGGCGCTGCCCTGCGACTGCCTGCCGTCCTGCACCATCCTCAAGTACGACGGCGAGGCCAGCGTGGACACCTTCCCGTGGGAGAAGAGCCGCCGGGCTCTCGGACTGCCCGAGGAGCGCGCCGGCGTCGAGCGTGGCGGGTAAGCGTCCGGGCACTCCGTCAACATACTCCGACGTGACGCGACACTGCAAACCCTTGAGTGAGGTTTCGAACTAGAAGTGAGTGAGGCAATTTTTCCTCGCCCAATTAAAGGGAGGCTCATCATTCTCCTGAGAGCAGTGGAGGGATCGTAGGGTGCCAAAAAATGCCACCGTCACCACACAGCTGCGTGGCGGGATGGCCTACCCTGGGCTTTGCAGGCGCTAACCCTCAGCGTCACCTCTCGGGAAACGTTTGCTGTGGGACAAGCTACTAAATGATAGCCTTCTTATAATACGAATAGACTAACTAATTGAACGTCGCAGGATCAGCAGGTCCCAGCTCAACGTGTACTTCAACAGCCTCCAGTTCGTGAGCAACCGCCGGAGCGAGCTCTACGGCCACACCGACTTTTTGGGTGCGTCTCGCGTCGAATCACGTCCGACTTTGTCAGGACCTCCTGTCGGCAGCGGAGTAAACAATGGCACCCCGGCGACTGCTTAAAACCGTCTTATTTTTCCGACAGCCAATTTCGGCGGCCTGCTGGGCCTGTTCACGGGCTTCAGCGTCATCAGCCTGGTGGAGGTGGGCTACTATGTCAGCCTGAGGTTGTGGTGCGACGTTCGGCGGCGGGCGGCGGAACGGCGGCGGGTGGAGCTGCGGCAGAACCGTTGAGCCGAGTGCCGCCGGGCCCGGGCCGCATCCTCTTCTTCCTCCTCCTCATCCTGCCCGACGGGGCTGCGCGCGCGAGGCGTCTGGGTCCAGCGCAGCACACCGCGACCACATTGTCCCTTCTTGTCGCCCGTCCGCGTCAGTCGTGGCTGCAACTGAAATGCCAACACACGCGTCAGTAATTCCGGCAGCAATTAACAGAGGCACACTCGCCGCTCCGCAAACTCAACTCTGCAGTGGTGTTTTGACGTCGTTAGTGTTTGCCAGCGGGGGCAGGACAAAGAGAAGCTGTTTAAACCAACTTCCATATACAACGCGTGATAAGAAGTGACTTTTTGTCGGTTGAATCTTGGTTGTATTGCATTGCAAAATATATTGCAAGCTGCTGCCAACCATTCAAAATAAAAGAAGGCATATCGTCAGAAATACGAAAATACAAAGAAAACGGACGTGGAGAGTAAGGCCTATTGGTTTTTGGTTTTTGAGTTTGGGCGCCCACACTAAGTTTTACGAGTTCCTGCTAATATAAATATGCACAGTTTCGGCCTCACCCGTTGAAGAAGTAAAAGAAGAGGCCATAGTACAGGCACACGCTCACGTAGAACAGCATGGCGGGCGTTTGTTTGCAGAAGTGGAGGGAGCAGGAGAAGGAAGAGAAGGATGGGGCGGGGCGGGGCGGCGTCTGGACGAGGTAGGTACACTAATAATTAGAGAGACGTTGCCATGGTGAGGGAAGGGAGCAGATAATGCGTGTTCCGTCCGGTCCGACTCAAACTTTACTGTGGCTCTTCGGTCGTTCACTCGTACTCTTCTTCTGCTGATTGCACACTCAATCACCGAAAACAGAAAGTCACGTGCGTTCCTTCCTACGCAGGGAAGCCCCGCCATTTGTCCCCCGTGTGACGGCTACTTTGACGACGGAAATGTGTCTTGTTCTCAAAGTGACGTAGAGACGTGCTAGCGACCATTTTCTGTCGATCATGACTACTTAGTATCCTCTCTCGACTATTAGCGGAGCTAATTACTTGAAAACACGATTACGGATACTCGTACATGGTTCGACCATTATTGCAACTACGCGATCGCGTATAGGCTACACTGTAAACTGGCTGGCGTCCTGTGGCACCAAAATATTGGCGTTCGAACGCCAATATTGGGCGTTCAAAGAGGACAATATTTGGCGCTCTGAGAAGAAGAACGCCAACTAGTTTACAATTTATAGGAAGACGAGCGACTGTTGTCGTCGAGCGCTAAAGTAAAACTAAGATGAAGGGGGGAGCGGAATCTCCATACCCGAGGTGTGTAATGCTGTCAGCCTTGGGTAGCTTCGCTGCTAAACTGACCAGGCAGGGGGGATGGTCCACGATGAACGAGGCTCAGCTACGCCACGCCACGCGATGCAGCTCCGCGAGAAAAAGCCGATTATTGTCATTACCATAAGCCAGCAGCCAGCCCGACCAGCACCGGGCCGCAGATCAAGATCAGACTGTTTTACGTCACAAGCCAGCAGAGGAGGGGCGAGGGGCAGGAAGAGGGGCGGGCGGGAGCAAGGGGAGCAGGGCACCCAACCGCACTGCTGAATCCCCTAGCGAATGGTGCCTATGTTGAGTTGGCCCCACTGCGATAACAGCGGCCGCGGGCCGCGTACGAGTGGCCCTGGTGATCCCGGTGACCCCGGCGACCTTGGTGACCTTGGTGACCTTGGTGACCTTGGTGATCCTAGGGACCCCGGTGACCGTGGTGTTCCAAGGGTAGTGGGCCGAACAGTTTCGGCGACGCGCGTAAGGAGATGACGGCGTCACCTTGCGAGGCACCCGGCGATTGTTTTCAATCCGGGACGTAAACAGAACGGGCCTGGGTGCCCCCCGGACCACTATCGGGGACGAGAAGAAAGAGGGACAGAGAGAGGGAGGGGAGGGGAGGCGAGGCGACAGGCCTCCGCGAGTCCAGTGGAGATGAGCGAGATGATTCGCGCAGGCCGGCCGCGCCTGTCTCCGCCGCCCCGCGCCTCCCGCCCTCTCGCCCCGCCGTGCGTGCGAACTGCCGGGTCGGGCCGGGTCGGTCCAAGCCGGCGGCGGAGTGTCGTGGACCTTCCCCGCCCAGTCTCCATTCCGGGCCGGAGCGCTGCCGCAGCCGCCGCCGCCGAGCCCCGCACGCCGCCGCCTCCACTGTGCTCCGCTGACGTGCTGCTAGTGGTACTGTGCGCTCTGCGAGCATCCCGACTCGCTGACCAGTGAGCAGCCGGGAGGGGAGCTGACCACCACGCCCGGATCGTATCGCCGGGACCGGCTGAACAAAGGTGAGTGACCTGCCTGCAGCTGATGCAGGGTCGCGGCTGGTCGCGGCCAGCGCCGCACCCGCGCGAGGGGAAGGGGGGCACTTTAATTGTTGTGACGTGTGACGCCGACGACTACATGTACTCCGTAGTGCGTGGGAATCACAGCGCGCGTTTCGTCGGCCTCCACCAATGGACACAAAAATGATCATGGAGTCTCGCTTTGATGACGTGCTAGAGATGGACGGTGGGCGTCGCCGGCACCGGGAGGCCGACAGGCAGAGGCCATTGGAGACTTTTCGTTGCCAAAACGACCAGGCACGTAGTTGGCACATCATTCGCATACGCCGCGCATTGTGAAGTTCGCGAACTCGCGACACCAAGCGCCAAACTAGGCGCGGTGTCTTCACACCCCCCGCGGGTAACCAGCTCCGCGGCCTGGTCGGGCGCTTCTTGACGCTGTTCGCAGCGAGCAGCCTAATGTTCAGTAATGTGCACAAAAAAATGCCCCGCACTTCTGCTTAGGTTATTGATTGTTGCAAGCCCCGTGATGGAAGCGGTAAGGCGTTTAACCTGAGAACGGTGCGAGACCCCTCTCAGTAAACAACGGGATGGTGGGTGGTGGGTGCCTCACAAGTAGTGTCTGTTGTGCGCCCAGAGCTGCCAAACACAAGCCGGGCGCGAGGAACACGCGACCCGCGACCCCGCGACCCACAACCCGCGCAGATCGCAGTGTACAGGCAATAATTCTAAAAGTCGCCGAAATGACGAGGACAACAAAACGACTTGTCTAGTGGCTCGGCCTCGGCCACGACCTCTGGTCCTTGGTGTTGGCGATCGGATGCACTGATACTACTACGAACGTCGCCATTGCGGCGTCGCCGGGTGTCCCCTCGTGGAGGTCGTGGAGGCCCGAACGTGTGAGTGACACCAATTATCATTATTAAACCGGCACCGTCACCTTGGCGGTGTGCACGGCAATTGTTTTAAAGAACGGGGCAAAAGATCATTTGTTTAGATGATTTTCCTCTTTTGGAAATAAGTACTGAAAAGGGAAATTCTATTAGTGATAGGCAGAAAGTCGAAAAGAAATAAAACTCACGCATGTAGTAATACAACTGTTCGCCAACAGGCACGTTCCGTCGTCAACATTCTCCAAAATGAGTTCGCTGCGAGTCCCCGTGCTCCTGCTGCTGCTCGCGCTGCTGGCGGCGTGCTCCGTGGCCGCGGAGACGTCATCGACGACCACTAGTGCAAAGACTTCATCGACGACCACCACCGCGCTGACACCCGATGCGCCCTCGAACGCCACCGAGGAAGTGGAGGTAGGAGAACGGCGCCGGCGGCCGGCACACCAGGGCCACCACCACGGCTCAGGGGCGAGTAGTAGTGCCGGGTCGTTCGCATCCTCCAGTGACTCGGGCAAGCTATACGGCGGCGGCGGAGGCTTCAACGGGCATCACAGTAGTGAGGGAGGGGGCGGGGGCAGCTACAACGGGCATCACGGTGGTGGAGGAGGGGGCGGGGGCAGTTACAACCATGGGGGCCACCAGAAGGCGTCCCCTTTGCGCATGGAGTACGCCTGGAAGAAGATGGACTTCGTTTTCCCCTCAGACCACGCGCGTAACGACGCCTACCGCTCCGGCAACTACAACTACACCAAAATCATCGCGCTTGACGTTGACGTCTGGGAGAAAGGTAAGCACAGGCAGCTCGCTCCGGACGACTTGAAACAATGAAACGTGTAAAAATTGCTTCATGTTGTTGGCACCTTTGTCCGTACCCATGCAGCTGGCAGAAAGAAGGTGTTCGTCACCATGCCCATAGACAAGGGTGTGCCCGCCTCCCTGGCCACCGTGTCGGCGGAGGGCGACCCGCACGCGCCCCTGCTTGCGCCGTACCCGGACTGGAGCTGGCACCGGAAGGGCGACTGCCGCTCCATCAGCTCCGTGTACCGCGTGGCGGTGAGTAGAGAGTCTCGTAGAGAGTGCCCCTCCCCTCGGGCCTCCCAGCGCAGCGCACAGTGCGGCAGATCTCGAAAAAGGTGGACATAATTCTAATAACGACCCCTTCGACTTTAATTTGACTTTCCTTGTTTCTGGAAGTTACAGCATAGTTTTTATGCCCTTTGC
>NW_026267221.1:272567-273871 GCF_000697945.3 Frankliniella occidentalis
CGGCGGGGCGGCGGGGCGACTCCCAGAGGGTTGCGCGGGAGGCGCTGCCCACTGTGAGACAGAGCGGCGACGCAGCGCGGCACGCCATGGACGACCCCGGACGGGCGTCCCCGGGCGCGGGCGACGCGCAGGGCACGGCCCTGGGGACCGGGCTGGACGCCCTGCTGGAGTCGACCCTGGGGGACTACCCGATGGACTGCACGCTGGGCGGCGCGGTGAGTAGGACGACACACGCACACCACGAAAAAACCGTCGTGACGAAAATACTAATTGTCTGCCCTCCAAACGTTTCCCGTTTTCCTAATTTCCTTTCAGTCTTGAGTTCGAAGTCGATTAGATCAGCGTGTTGTGGTGGCTTTGGGGGTTGGGATGAGTCACGGGAATGTGTGATGGGCGATCATCCCCCGCCAATCTGTGCTCAGCAAACGACTTGAACGGCTGAGGGCTGCTACCCGACGCACGGCGCCGCATCGACCCGGCGGTGTAAAGGACCACGCCCATGGTGGTCACGGAGGTCAACATCAACAAAGCAACTTGCCCCCGCCCCGCCGCCCCTCCGCGGCCCTCGAGCGCTCTGTGCCCCGCGCCTGGGGGGCCCCTCCATTTATACCCTTTCATAAATAACACATGTGTTATTGCCCCCGACAGAATTGTTCTACGACCACGACCATCGCGCCGGAGACTGACTGGTTGGAGAATGAGGTGGTCGCGGGCGTCAAGAGGTGGCACATCTTGTTCATGGTCGTCGGCGCTTTCTGCAGCCTGGGTGAGTTCTGCGCGGGTGTCTTGTGGGGGATGATCTGGCCGGATGATCCTGACCCTGTCCGTTCTGATCACCAGTGATCGCCCTGTGCTGCTGCATACGCTTCCGCATCCCCCGCACCAAGCAAGAGATCGAAGCGGACTACGTGCGCAAGCAGATCACTCGCAAGTTCCAGAAGCAATTGCGTCGCATCCGCAACGCCGACATGGATGATATGGATCTGAAGAGAGGTTGGACTTTAACAATTCTAAGTGCATATTGTAGTCGTAAATTATTTACAAGATTGGTTTAACTGGTCTAGTCAGAACAGTCTACTTGCGGAATTTCCATAAATTTGTGGAAAATGTTTTCATTTTCATGTGTTTTTTTGCGAATTTTTTGGGGACTGAAAATAAGCTAGTGTGTTCCCGGGAAGACGCACATTGAATGCAGGCGCGGTTGTAAGTCCGTCTGACGGAGGGGGCGATTTGCGGTGGGTTGCCTACTTTCAGAGGTTTTGTAAGAGAAATTGCCTACCTACCCCAGGGGGCGATTTGGGCAG